>NW_027457076.1:157500-186805 GCF_040206685.1 Ascaphus truei | reverse complement strand
CAGACGTGAAGGTTTTGATAGCTGTGAAGCGTGGCCCCAGAGCAGGTTGAGGATTAGAGGATTAGGTGTTGCAAAAGCAAAGCGTTCCCAAAACTCAGTGAGGGGTGGGACAGTGTGGAAGTATTAGGGCAGTGGTTCCCAAACTTTTTCGGTTCAAGGCTCCCCAAGGCAATCAGAATTTTTTCAAGGCTCCCCAAGGCGATCGATTTTTACGCGGCGCCCAAAGTAAAAACAAAGGTGTACATACATACATAGGTGTACAAACATACCTAACAGTTGCAGTGCGCAGTTGGTGTCTCTCTCAGACACTCTCACTCTCTCTCACACACTCTAACTCTCTCTGACCTCACTCTCTCTCTCTCTGACCTCTCTCTGACCGCACTCTCTCTCTCTGACCTCACTCTCTCTCCTCACTCTCTCTCTCAGAACTCTCTTTCTCTGACCTCACACTCTCTATCTCTGACCTCACACTCTCTCTCTCTGACCTCACACTCTCTCTCTCTCTGACCTCTGACCTCACATTCTCTCTGACCTCCCTCTCTCTCTCTCTCTCTCTCTCTGACCTCACACTCTCTCTGACCTCACACTCTCTCTCTCTCTCTGACCTCACACTCTCTCTGACCTCACACTCTCTCTCTCTCTGACCTCACATTCTCTCTGACCTACCTCTCTCTCTGACCTCACACTCTCTCTCTCTGACCTCACTCTCTCTCTCTCTCTGACCTCACTCTCTCTCTCTCTGACCTCATTCTCTCTCTCTCTGACCTCACTCTCTCTCTCTCTCTCTCTCTCTCTCTCTCTCTGACCTCACTCTCTCTCTCTGACCTCACTCTCTCTCTCTCTCTCTCTGACCTCACTCTCTCTCTCTCTCTGACCTCACTCTCTCTCTCTCTGACCTCACTCTCTCTCTCTCTCTGACCTCACTCTCTCTCTCTCTCTCTCTCTCTCTCTCTCTCTCTGACCTCACTCTCTCTCTCTCTCTCTCTCTGACCTCACTCTCTCTCTGACCTCACACTCTCTCTCTCTCTGACCTCACATTCTCTCTGACCTACCTCTCTCTCTGACCTCACACTCTCTCTCTCTGACCTCACTCTCTCTCTCTCTGACCTCACTCTCTCTCTCTCTGACCTCACTCTCTCTCTCTCTGACCTCACTCTCTCTCTCTGACCTCACTCTCTCTCTCTCTCTCTCTCTCTCTCTCTCTCTGACCTCACTCTCTCTCTCTGACCTCACTCTCTCTCTCTCTCTCTCTCTGACCTCACTCTCTCTCTCTCTCTGACCTCACTCTCTCTCTCTCTGACCTCACTCTCTCTCTCTCTCTGACCTCACTCTCTCTCTCTCTCTCTCTCTCTCTCTGACCTCACTCTCTCTCTCTCTCTCTCTGACCTCACTCTCTCTCTGACCTCACTCTCTCTCTCCCTGACCTCACTCTCTCTCTCTCTGACCTCACTCTCTCTCTCTCTGACCTCACTCTCTCTCTCTGACCTCACTCTCTCTCTCTCTCTGACCTCACTCTCTCTCTCTCTCTCTCTCTGACCTCACTCTCTCTCTCTCTCTCTCTGACCTCACTCTCTCTCTGACCTCACTCTCTCTCTCCCTGACCTCACTCTCTCTCTCTCTGACCTCACTCTCTCTCTCTCTGACCTCACTCTCTCTCTCTCTGACCTCACTCTCTCTCTCTCTCTCTGACCTCACTCTCTCTCTCTCTCTGACCTCACTCTCTCTCTCTCTCTGACCTCACTCTCTCTCTCTCTCTGACCTCACTCTCTCTCTGACCCCCCTCTCTCTCTCTCTCTCTGACCTCACTCTCTATGACCTCACTCTCTCTCTATGACCTCACTCTCTCTCTCTCTCTCTGACCTCTCTCTCTCTCTCTCTCTGACCTCACTCTCTCTCTCTCTCTCTCTCTCTCTCTGACCTCACTCTCTCTCTCAGACACACACAAATAAATACACACATAAATACACACAAACACACACACACACAAATACACACACACACACAAATAAATACACACACACACACAAATAAATACACACAGATACACACACACTGATGCAGATACACACACACACACAAATAAATACACACAGATACGGGGGGGTGGGGGAGGGTATGGCTGAACGGCCCGGTCCCTGCACGGGGGAGGTCAGTGCTGCGGGGGCCTGTGCCACGTGGGGGGAGGGCCAGTGTGCTGCGGGGAGGGAGGGGGGGGTGACGCTGCAGTGCTGCTGGGAGACATCTGTCTCCCGGTGCTGCTCCTCCAGCGTGAGCGCCGGGCCTCCCTCTCTCAGCGTAGGCAGCTCAGCGTCGCTGAGCCGGGCTGAACAGATGCACAAAGCCCCTGCATCTGTAATCAACGCGGCTATAGTTCCTCCGGCCTGGGACATAGTAAGCGCTTAGGTGCTGCTGCTCGCTCTTGCTTGCTGCCGCTCACTCTACCAGGAGCTTTTTGCTGTCCTGGCAGAGGAGACAGCAAGCGCGCTTGGGAGGCGGGTATCACTATGTGTGTTTGTCACTTGGTAGCTGTGTGTGTGTGTGTGTGTGTGTGTGTATATTATATAATATTTTAAACATTTAAAAAAAAAAAGACATGTGAGAATAAATTATTAACATTGTGCAACTTTGATAAATATATTCACACACACACACACACATCACACATATATATATATATATATATATATATATATATATATATACACACACACCACACATATATACATATATATATATATATATATACACCACACATACACCACACACACACACACACACACACACACACACACACACACACACACTCACCACATACATACATATATATATATATATATATATATACACCACACACACACACACCACACATATATACATATATACACACACACACCACACATATATACATATATACACACACACACCCTGCAGCCCGTTTTTCACACACACACACACACACACACACACACACACACACACACACACACACACACACACACACACACACACACACACACACACACACACACACACACACACACACACACACACACACACACACACACACACACACACACACACTGCTGTCTGGTGGCTTTGTAGTTGCAATGCCGGGCACTGAAGTTGCAATGCCGGGCAGGCTGCAGTCCCATTGGATGGGAGCGGTCACGTGACCGCTCCTCTGCTTCCCCTCAGAGGTTTTTTTTTTTTTTTTTTTTTAAATGAGCTAGCAGCCCTTGTTTCCCGCTGCTGGCGGCCCTGATCGCGGCGCCCCTCTAGCCAAGCCGCGGCGCACCAGGGCGCCGCGGCGCACAGTTTGGGAAACACTGTATTAGGGCATTGGTGTTGGACGCAGGCCAATGAGAGGTGTGCGGGGGCGGGCATTGGACGCAGGCCAATGAGAGTCAGTGAGGGGTGGGACGCAGGCCAATGAGAGGTGTGCGGGGGCGGCCATTGGACGCAGGCCAATGAGAGTCAGTGAGGGGTGGGACAGTGTGGCATTGGTGTTGGACGTAGGCCAATGAGAGGTGTGCGGGGGCGGGCATGGCCTGAGCCGGAGTGACAGGGCCAAGGTCCAATGCGATTGACCCTTGGGACGCAGACATATAGTGATTTCACAAATATATAGTAGATATATATATATATATATATATATATATAGCTAAACCCCGTTATAACGCGGTCCTTGGGGTCCACAACCCAAAGACCGCGTTACAACCGGGGTCGCGTTAAAATTTCACCGGCATCAGCTCTGGAGCTTCCTCATTACAGATTTAAATCTCCTCCATTTTGCCACCTTACCAGTGCTCTCCTCTTCCTGCTGTCCACGTGCTCATATCTCTCTGCTCTCTTGCCATCGTATGCCATTGTTTTTTTCAAACATTCAATTCAATGCTTTATTGACTACCAGACACAGACACATTTTGTTCATTTTGTTCATTTTGTTCATTTTGTTCATTTTGTACAAAACACATGCAGGGATTGAACTCGGGACCTTCTGATACCAATGCCTTGCTTCTTACCTCTACACCATAGGTTTGGTGTGACAAGACAGAACCTATAAATATATTTATCCTCTACAACACAAGGTACATGTCAATGTGAAATCTTAAGTCTATTTAGAGCTGTCTATGACATCACACAGTTCTGTGGTCTAGTGGAAGAACTTCTTACCAACATATGCAAGGGTCCTGGGTTCAATTCCTGTATGAAATGGTATAATTAACTTTTTTAATAAATTATTATTTTAATTATGTTGTATAATTTATAAATATATAATTCTTTATTATTCTTTATTAAGTAATAATTATTAATTAATCAATATAGATGTATTAATAATAATTCATTATTAATCATTCTTTATGATTAATTATGTATTATTAATAAGTATGATGATTAATTATTATTAGCCGTTAATTAACTAATTAATAATTAATTAATAATTATGTATTAAGTATTAATAATTATTTTTTAATAATTATTAATTAATAATACTATTATTATTAATTATATTATGATTAATAAGTATGATTATTAATTATCATTAACAATTAATAATTTTGACTAATTAATAAGTATTACTAATACCTAATAATTATTAATACCCAATTAGTAATAATAATTATTAATACTTAATTATTAATAAAACTTATTAATACTTAATAATAATCACGTTCTATTGCTCCTAATAAAAATGTGCTTGGCATTACAGTGTCGATGTGATTCACATCATCGTGTCACCGCTTACGTTTATTATTGGCAGAACATTGTACTTTTCTATGTTATGATGTTTTGCGTGTCACATTAGTCTTAATGTTATGATGTGTCAAGGGAAACTCCTATAGTAAACTTTTAAAGGAAGAGGTCACATAATATGAAACATGTTACTTAAGTGTGCTTCAAATTATTATATGATGTTACAGATTTCACACGTCTAACAGATCTAGCATATAGTAATGTTGGTATACATTAGAGAATGCTTTTAATGTGTAACGCAGGATCAATTGTAAATGTAGCTGTTTGTTTTCATGTTTACATGTAGTTTGTGACCTCCCTCTTTTTATGACGTCCGCAATTGGACACTCAATAACATTGCATGTTTACATTGTACACGATGCATTATAATCACTTCATGCTAAGTTATACACAGATCTATAATAGTTACTCATTTTTACACAATTGAAACATAATCAATAGCAAGTATCATGATGGCATTAAATTATGCATATGCACATTAGAATTAGTTCATGTGAACATGTGACAATAACATGCGAAATTAGACATGTAGGAAGGTAGTTTTACAACGTCAATGTCAGGGTTGTATCCTAATGAGATGACTGAGTGTTGCGTTCAGAAGTGGTACATGCATTACACATTCCATAAATACTTGCGAAAAAATTGTTGTACAAAGCTTAACGTTACATCATTGTCAAATATCATGATTGACACATAAATAATCCGTTTAATTCGTACTGGATACCTGTTTGGAGTTAACAACTTGGATATGTTAATGTAACAACTTGCACTTCATCAAGTCACGTGACATCATCACATAGGTATTTAAATGAGGGCAATTACCTGCGCATTGACAGCTACAGACCTGAAAATTATGCAAATGTTTATGAGACGGAGGAAGATTCTATTGGAGGAGAGGCTAGCTGAGGGACAGGATGTCACAGGCCAAAGAAGGGACAGGGACGCAGAGAGGAGAGGGAGAGGGATAGGGAGAGGGCAAGGAGATGAGAGGAGAAGAGAGAGGAGAGAAGTTGTGCCTCATCCACTTTTGTAAAGGGAGAGAACCATGTTAGATGGGATGAGTGAGGAGGAGATCATAAGTCGGTATCATTTGAGTTCAGCTGCAATCTTATCTCTTTATGAAGAGATACGGGTTGATTTAGATTTTGTGACAGCCAGAGGTCGTGCAGTCCCTGGGCTTGTTAAAATGCTGTGCTCATTCCATTATCTTGCTTCCGCGTCATTCCAGACAACTGTGGGCATAGTGGGCGGGGTCTCGCAATCTACATTCTCGCGGGCCTTTACCCAGTTTCTATGTGCATTGAATAGACACGCTAGGAATTATATTCATTTTCCTACAGAGCACACAGAGTGGCTGGAAGTGAGGAATGGCTTTTATGCCATAGCCGGGATACCATGTGTGATGGGTGCAACAGATTGCACCCATGTTGCTTTGATCCCGCCTAGTCAGAGTGAGCATGCTTACCGCAAACGTAAGCACTACCATTCCCTGAATGTACAGGTGGTATGCAATGCCACGATGAAGATTATGCATGTGGTAGCCAAATTCCCTGGTTCCAGTCACGATTCCTCTATCCTGAGAAACTCATCAGTCTTCCATGCTTTCGAACAAGGCTATTTTGGACCTGGTTGACTGGTGGATGAGTACATATTATGATGTATTAAAAAACAAATCTTGGTTTTCTAGGAAATGTTGTATGTAATAATGTTAACACAAATTATTTCATATTTGTGCACGATGGATTATACTGCTGCGACACACTTTATTCGAGCAAATGACCAGTTTGTACCTGGCAGATACCTGGAATGCACCGCTGCTCACCTCTGGCATGCCGCGTTGCGTTTGCCTTCCCAGCCACGGGTCATGCCTGGCTGACGGGCGGCTGATGTGTTAAATGATAATGATCAGGATTTAATAGGCTGCAATGCTTCGCGTGTCCGCCAGATGGCATAAATTCCTGACTTGTAAAGCGCTGAATCAGTAATGTGTGGGCTTGCAGGTGTTTCGTTTAAAAAAGATACTGTACCACAGTGTGCCATTGTAACTTGGCCTTGGCCTTGAGACTGAGTTGCAAAAAAGTATCAATTTAGGCTTTTCATATTAAAGAAATACAAAGACCAGTTTCGCTTACAGTACAGTATTCCCCAGAGACCCGCCCGGCATGAGTGTTCAAGTGCAGCCCGTTTTCCAAAAATATGACAGAAGTTATGCTTATTTGATATGGGCCGTGATTAATGCAACAGAGGATAAGATGGCAACAGTTGTTCAAATTTTTCAATATTTTATCGAAAACTATGACTTTTACAAATTTTTGCCAACTCCTCATTTGTGGAAGCGTGCAATAAGGAAAAGGTTATGTAGCGACCCCTGTTTTCACCGTATTGGGCCCCAATTTGTTGGAGGGTATTGGTGTGTGTCATAGGGTTTTTCCCGTATCTATGATCATGGTGGCGGCAAAAGGCGAAGGGTCGTGTTAAAATCAACTAAGAAACGACAGTCCCTGCCAAGCAATGCACCAGCACCAGCACCGGCAGCGGCACCGGCTTCCGATAACAGACCCACCATCAGTGACAACCCTGAGCCCGAGCCTGATCCTGAGGCAGAGTCGGATTTCACGGCCAGTTTTGATGAAGCTTGCATGTACCTAAGCGATTTCCAGCCTCACCTGCTGACTACAGGTGGGCTAGTCCCGCTGCAAACTATCGACGTGGATGATGAAGAAAGCTGTACTGGCAGTGGATCGGTGCCGGTGCCAGCTGAATGGGAAATAGTATGGTGAGTACTGTATTGTTGCCGTATTATTTTGGTGGGGCTGGCTGGGTACTTCTTTAGGGGGCTGACCATTACTGTACATTAAAACTTTTCATTTTGTTTTTCCTCAGAAAAGAAAACGGCTAATGGGGTGATTTCGATGGATAATATTTTGCTGTACAGTATGCTGATGTTTTCCGGCCTTACAGTATACTGTGTAATAAACCCGAAAAAATAATAAAACTATGCATTTATTCTACATGTTCTGTATACAGTACTGTATATGCACATACTGTACAGTACATACAGTAAATGATACTATGGGCCAGTGGGGGCGAGATGTGTTTGCAGCAGAGAGAGATCTGCTGCTCTCTCTCAGCGCAAACAGTGGCACATTAAAACTTATTTTCAATACATTTTTATTTATAGTGTAGATGTGTAGTGGGTCTCGGGAGCTGAACCGCGTTGGTTTCAGGTCGGGGGACGCCCTGCTCCCCGAGATACAGACCCCTTTATGTGGTGCCGGTATCCCTCTGCGTTTAAAGGTCCCGATCACGTGACCGCGACCTGTAAACCAAGCAGAGGGATACCTGCACCCCAAAAAAGGGGCCTGTATCTCGGGGGGCAGGGGGTCCCCGGACCTGAAACCAAAGCGGTTCTGCTCCGGAGACCCTCTGCACATGTACAGTATAAATAAAACACATATATAAATAAACACTTGTTCTTTACCTTAGCGGCTATGTGCTATGGTAACGAAGCAGCATTTCTGTATTTTTAATAATATTGTACAGTGAGCAGGGGGTTCCCTGAGCCAGAAATGTAAACTCAGGGGCCCCCTGCTCCTGCACAATTTTATTAAAAGTACAGAAATGCTGCTTCATTATCATAGCGTATTGCCGCTAAGGCAATGAAGGGGTTAACCCACCGTGCCCGCTTTATTGTGGGTAGCGGGGGTGGGTGAAGGGGGTATTTGGCCCTTGGTGTGAGTTTAGGACTTGTGGGGGGGTTGCGGGTGCACTTAACCCCTTCCCGACCGTAGCAGTTAATACCGCTACGGTCATGAAGGGGTTAACCACTCCCGCGACCCCCCCCCCGCAAGACCAAAACAACCACCGTTGGGGCTAATACCCCCTTCACCCACCCCCACTACCCACAATAAAAAATAATCACACACAGTATCCCCGCAATTAATAAATAAAAAAATAAATAAAAAAAAAAATACAAATAAATACATTTGAAATACATTTTTATTCCTAGTGTAGATGTGCAGGGGGTCTCGGGAGCTGAACCGCGTTGGTTTCAGGTCCGGGGACCCCCTGCTCCCCGAGATAAAGACCCCTTTATGAGGTGCCGGTATCCCTCTGCGTTAGAGTCCCGATTCCTGACCGCGGCCTGTTAAACCAAGCAGAGGGATACCGGCACCCGCAAAAGGGGCCTGTATCTCGGGGGGCAGGGGGTCCCCGGACCTGAAACCACAGCGGTTCTGCTCCGGAGACCCTCTGAAAATCTACAGTATGAATAAAAAACATATATAAATAAACACTCGTTCCTTACCTTAGCAGCTATGTGCTATGGTAACGAAGCAGCATTTCTGTATTTTAATAATATTGTACAGTGAGCAGGCTGTTCCCTGAGCCAGAAATGAATGCTCAGGGGACCCCCTGCTCCTGCACAATACTATTAAAAATACAGAAATGCTGCTTCATTACCATAGCGTATAGCCGCTAAGGCAATGAAGGGGTTAACTCACCATGCCCGCTTTATTGTCGGTAGCGGGGGTGGGTGAGGGGGGTATTTGGCCTGTACAGCAAGCAGAGGGATACCGGCACCCCCAAAAGGGGCCTGTATGTCGGGGAGCAGGGGGTCCCCGGACCTGAAACCAACGCTGTTCAGCTCCGGAGACCCTCTGCACATGTACAGTATGAATAAAAAACATATATAAATAAACACTCGTTCCTTTCCTTAGCGGCTATGTGCTATGGTAACGAAGCAGCATTTCTGTATTTTAATAATATTGTACAGTGAGCAGGGGGTTCCCTGAGCCAGAAATTAATGCTCAGGGAAACCCCTGCTCCTGCACAATATTATTAAAATACAGAAATGCTGCTTCATTACCTTAGCGTATAGCCGCTAAAGCAATGAAGGGGTTAACCCACCGTGCCCGCTTTATTGTTGGTAGCGGGGGTGGGTGAAGGGGGTATTTGGCCCTTGGTGTGAGTTTAGGACTTGCGGGGGGGTTGCGGGGGCACTTAACCCCTTCACGACTGTAGCAGTTAATACCGCTACGGTCATGAAGGGGTTAAGCCCTCCCGCTACCCCCCGCAAGCCCTAAACAGCCACCGTTGGGGCTAATACCCCCTTCACCCACCCCCACTACCCACAATAAAAAAACTCACACACAGCAGCCGCCCAAAAAATAAATAAATAAATCTAAATAAATAAATAAATAAATCAATATAAATAAATACATTTAAAATACAGTGTAGATGTGCAGGGGGTCTCGGGAGCTGAACCTCGTTGGTTTCAGGTCCGGGGTCCCCCTGCTCCCCGAGATACAGCCCCCTTTATGAGGTGCCGGTATCCCTCTGCGTTTCAAGGTCCCGATCACGTGACCGCGGCCTGTAAAGCAAGCAGAGGAATACCGGCACCCTCAAAAGGGGCCTGTATCTCGGGGAGCAGGGGGTCCCCGGACCTGAAACCAACGCTGTTCATCTCCGGAGACCCTCTGCACATCTACACTGTGAATAAAAAACATATATAAATAAAAACTCATTCCTTACCTTAGCGGCTATGTGCTATGCTAATGAAGCAGCATTTCTGAATTTTAATAATATTGTACAGTGAGCAGGGGTTTCCCTGAGCCAGAAATTAATGCTCAGGGACCCCCTGCTCCTGCACAATATTATTAAAAATACAGAAATGCTGCTTCATTACCTTAGCTGATAGCCGCTAAGGCAATGAAGGCAGAATAGCATGTTTATTGGGGACATTTGATTTGCCCCCAATAAACATTGCAATAAACAACATACAGTACACCCCCTGTGTATTTAAAATACATAAACAATAAATACATGACATACATATTTTTATTGTGTGTTTTAAACCTGCCTGCCTTCACTGTAATCTATGTAAAAAACCCTCCCCCTATTGTGTGTTTTAAACCTCCCTGCCATCACTGTAATCTATGTAAAAAAACCCTCCCCCTATTGTGTGTTAAGCTTCCCTGCCTTCACTGTAATCTATGTAAAAAACCCTCCCCCTATTGTGTCTGCTAAATTCTCTGCTTTGACTAATCTGTGTAAGCCCCCCTCCCCCTATTGTGTCAGTTAAATCTGCCTGGCCTGTGTTTTCTGTGAGTGCAGTGTACTGTATGTAAATGTGGGGAGGGGGATCCCGTGTAAATAACCACACATGGTTTTAATGGCCCAATCAGGATCGTGGGAACCATGATGAAAAATGTGACGTCATAGGCCTTTAAAAGCCTATGTCGTCTCATTTTGAATCCAGACGCCGCGGAGGAAGGACCTCCGGGCAAAAAAGAAGACCAGGGCGTGGCCGCAGACGGGGAGAAGACCCCGCCCCACCCCGCTGGAAGGAGATAGAAGAAAGAAGAATACAGATGAAGATGGATTACAACTTGAAGACCCGTGGATTGATTTGGATTTTTAGATTAATGTTTATTTTTTTATGGTTTATTATATTATGGGTTCCTGATCGTGGATTGGTTCGTGAGTAAGTTGTGCAACGGGAATCGGTGGGGGCAAGTAATGGTAAGTGAACTAAAGAAATGTATTTTATTTAATTGTTAATTTTTTCAAAAGGTTTTTTAACATGTGTATTTTTTTTTATGTGGTATATCATTTCTTGCCACTGTATGTATGTATGTATATATGTCTAGAGAGATATATACATACAGGGTAAGAAGTGATGTTGTTTTAAAAGCTTGATTTGATGTGTTTTAAATTAATTTGTCTATGCTGCTATGCTTTATTGTGTGTTTAAAGTATTTTAAAATTAGATAGATGTAATCGTTGGCATTGTATTGTGTGTTGCCTTGTTTTTAAAGGTTGTATTCTGGTCGGTACTGTATTTTTTCACAGGCTAAATTGTTCTGCTCCAGGCGTGAATTAGTTAATTGTTTCATTGTTAGGGATGGAGTGTGAATTGTTTAGGGATGTAAATAATGATTGCTAATTGATTTTTGTTTACTTGGTTGATTCATTTGAGAAGTGATGTTGTTTTAAAAGCTTGATTTGATGTGTTTTAAATTAATTTGTCTATGCTGCTATGCTTTATTGTGAGTTTAAAGTATTTTAAAATTAGATAGATATATTCCTTGGTATTGTATTGTGTGTTTGAGGGAGGTCAGCGATAGCCTTGGGTAAGTGAACTAAAGAAATGTTTTACTTAACTTGTTAATTTTTTTAAAAGCTATTTTAACATGTTTTTTTTTTTTTTGTGGTATATCATTTCTTGCAACTGTATGTATGTATGTATGTATATATGTCTAGAGAGATATATACATACAGGGTAAGAAATGATATTGTTTTAAAAGCTTGATTTGATGTGTTTTAAATTAATTTGTCTATGCTGCTATGCTTTATTGTGAGTTTAAAGTATTTTAAAATTAGATAGATGTATTCCTTGGTATTGTATTGTGTATTTAAGGGAGGTCAGCGATTGCCTTGGTTTTAAAGGTTGGATTTTGTTTGGTACTTATATTTTTTCACAGGCTAAATTGTTCTGCTCCAAGCGTGAATTAGTTAATTGTTTCATTGTTCAGGATGGAGTGTGAATTGTTTAGGGATGTAAATAATGATTGCTAATTGATTTTTGTTTACTTGGTTGATTCATTTGCAGAATGTATATGGTGCATAGATTTTATGCATCATTTATATTGGAATGTGAGGTGTTTCATTGGCTTGTGATGATATAGATTGTGAGATCAGTTAGGATTATTAAAGGAAATTGATTTTAATGTAGTGTCTGTATGGAGAAGTGTTTGGTTGTAGGACAGTATGGTTTTGATAACCCTTCTACATTTATTTGTATATTGGTTCATCGTGTGTATATATACTGTGTATATATACTGTGTATATATATATATATATATCTGTATATATAATCAGTATATATATATATATATATATATATATATATATATATATATATATATATATATATATATATATATATATATATATATATATATATATATATATCTGAATATATAATCAGTATATATATATATATATATTGTATTGTATTGTATGTCTTTATTTATATAGCGCCATTAGTGTACATAGCGCTTCACAGTAGTAATACATGTGGTAATCAAATAAATAACAGATAATATAAATAACAGATCATGGGAATAAGTGCTTTAGACATAAAAGTAACATTTCGGAAGAGGAGTCCCTGCCCCGAGGAGCTTACAGTCTAATTGGTAGGTAGGGAGAACGTACAGAGACAGTAGGAGGGAGTTCTGGTAAGTGCGTCTGCAGGGTGCCAAGCATTATGTATCGTGTTTAGAATATCCACAGTGCTATTCATATGCTACTTTAAGCAAGTGTGTCTTAAGGTGGGTCTTAAAGGTGGATAGAGAGGGTGCTAGTCGGGTACTGAGGGGAAGGGCATTCCAGAGGTGTGGGGCAGTCAGTGAAAAAGGTTTAAGGCGGGAGAGGGCTTTAGATACAAAGGGGGTAGAAAGAAGACATCCTTGAGAAGAACGCAAGAGTCTGGATGGTACATACCGAGAAATTAGGGATGAGATGTAAGGAGGGGCAGAAGAATGTAAAGCTTTAAAAGTGAGGAGAAGAATGGAGTGTGAGATGCGGGATTTGATCGGAAGCCAGGAGAGGGATTTCATGAGGGGAGATGCTGAGACAGATCTAGGAAAGAGTAGAGTGATTCTGGCAGCAGCATTTAGGATAGATTGTGGTGGAGACAGGTGAGAGGCAGGAAGGCCGGACAGCAGGAGGTTACAGTAATCAAGACGGGAGAGAATGAGGGCCTGAGTCAGAGTTTTAGCAGTTGAACAACAGAGGAAAGGGCGTATCTTAGTTATATTGCGGAGGAAAAAGCGACAAGTTTTAGAAATGTTTTGAATGTGAGGGGCGAATGTGAGAGAGGAGTCGAACGTGACCCCTAGGCAGCGTGCTTGGGCTACTGGGTGAATGATTGTAGTTCCAACAGTAATGTGGAAGGAGGTAGTAGGGCCAGGTTTGGGAGGAAGTATGAGGAGCTCTGTTTTAGCCATGTTGAGTTTAAGGCATCGGAGGGCCATCCAGGATGATATAGCAGAGAGACATTCAGAAACTTTGGTTTGTACAGCAGGTGTAAGGTCAGGTGTTGAAAAGTATATTTGTGTGTCGTCGGCATAGAGGTGATAATTAAACCCAAAAGATGTTATTAGGTCACCTAGAGAGAGTGTGTACAGAGAAAAGAGAAGAGGTCCCAGGACAGAGCCCTGGGGTACCCCCACAGAGAGATCAATAGAGGAGGAGGAGGTGTTAGCAGAAGAGACACTAAAAGTACGATGGGAGAGGTAGGATGAGATCCAGGATAGAGCTTTGTTCCGAATACCTAGAGTATGGAGAATGTGGAGGAGAAGAGGGTGGTCCACGGTGTCAAATGCTGCAGAGAGGTCGAGTAATATGAGCAGAGTGTAATGACCTCTGTCTTTGGCAGCATGGAGGTCGTCAGTTATTTTAGTGAGGGCTGTTTCGGTGGAGTGAGCAGTGCGGAAGCCAGATTGTAGAGGGTCTAGGAGAGAATAGGTGTTGAGAAAATGGAGCAAGCGAGAGAATACAAGACGTTCAAGTAGTTTAGAGGCAAAAGGCAGGAGGGAGACAGGTCGATAGTTAGAAAGACAGGTAGGGTCAAGCTTGCTATTTTTGAGTAATGGTATGACTGTTGCATGTTTGAAGGAGGATGGAAAGGTTCCAGAGCAGAGGGAGGAGTTAAAATGTGTGTAAGCGTAGGGATTATAGTAGGAGCTAGAGGTTTTAGGAAATGGGAGGGAATGGGGTCAAGAGGGCAAGTGGTAGAGGGAGAAGAGGAGATCAACAGCGACACATCCTCCTCTGAGACAGTGGAAAAAGACTCAAGGAAGGCAGGAGGAGAGTTAGGAAGAGGTGTAGGATGGGGGGAAGAAACAGAGGGGATGTTCTGCCGTATGGATTCCACCTTTTCCTTAAAATAGTCAGCAAAGTCCTGAGCGGATATGGAGGAAGGAGAGGCAGCTGAGGGTGGTTTGAGTAGAGTATCAAAGACAGAGAACAGTCGGCGTGGGTTAGACTTGTGCATGTTGATTAGTGCAGAAAAGTAGGCTTGTTTAGCTTGCGAGAGGGCAGAGTTGAAACAGGATAGCATAAATTTGTAGTGAAGGAAGTCTGCGAGAGTGTGAGACTTCCTCCAGAGGCGTTCAGAGGAACGAGTGGAGGAATGCAGCATGCGCGTGTGGGAATTTAGCCAGGGTCTAGGGTTAGAAGGGCGAGGGCGGCAGAGAGAAAGCGGGGCATGTAGATCAAGAGACGAGGACAAGACAGAGTTGTACTTTCTGACCAGGTTGTCAGGGTCTGTAGCAGAGCTGAGAGAGGAGAGGGAGGAGTGTAAAGTGGACTCAAAGTCAGGTAAGTGAATAGAGCGCAGGTTTCTGCAGAACCGGGGGGTAGATGGAGGTGGAGAAGGGGAGAAGCGAGATAAAGAGAATGAGATGAGATGATGGTCAGAGAGAGGAAAAGGGGAAATGGAGAAATCAGAGAGAGAGAAGTTTTTAGTGAAAACTAGGTCTAAGTAGTGGCCATCCTTGTGGGTGCTGGCTGCAGTCCACTGTTGAAGGCCAAAAGAAGAGGTAAGAGAAAGAAAGCGGGAAGCCCAAGAGAGAGAGGGGTCATCAATGTGGCAATTGAAGTCCCCAAGGAGAAGAACAGGGGAGTCTGAGGAGAAAAAGAAAGAGAGCCAGGATTCAAAGTGAGAGAGAAAGGCAGAAGGGGAATGAGTAGAGGTAGGTGGGCGATAGATGACCGCCACATGGACCGGGAGAGGAGAGAAGATCTGGACAGTGTGAGCCTCAAATGAGGGAAAAGCAAGAGATGGAGGAATAGGAAGGGTTTGGTAACGGCAGAGAGAGGAGAGCAGGAGCCCCATGCCTCCACCCCTGCCATCAGTGCGCAGAGTGTGGGAGAAGGAAAGGCAACCATAGGAGAGGGCAGCTTCCAGAGCAGAGTCAGACTGAGTGAGCCAGGTCTCAGTTATAGCAAAGAGAAGCAGGGAGTGAGAGAGAAAGAAGTCATGTACAGAGAGGAACTTGTTAGAAAGAGAGCGTGCGTTCCAAAGGGCACAGGAGAAAGGGAGAGAGGAGGGAGGGTGGCAGGGGATGGGTATGAGGTTGGAGGGGTTGACACCAGAAGGAGTAGAAGTTGCATGTGGGAGTCGAGGACGAGAGCAAGTTGAAATAAGACAGGGACCAGGATTGGGAGAGATATCCCCAGAAGCAAGGAGGAGAAGCATGGATAGAAAGAGGATGTGTGTGATATATATATCTATCTCTCTCTGTATATATATACAGTATATATATATAGTTGCATGATGAAGCCACTGGACAAATTCATGGGTGAAGGGTGGGTATCGGGCCTGTGTGGCTTAACCCGTTAATCACCTTTGCGGTTATTATCTGATAAGGTGTTTAAGGGGTTAATTGAAATATGAATGTAATTGCAATGTATTGGCTTTGTATTTGCTATGTATGTTGTGGGCAAGACAAGGATTTTGCTGGCGACGGACACTTCGTATTGATGAGGTCAGTAGTACTTTATTTATTTGTATATGCTAGTTAATGTTTTTAATAATGGGCAATTAATCTATTATCCATATCTGGATAATAGTTATTTTACACATTATTGTACTGTAGGTGTTGGAGGGGAGGGTGTATGTATTGAATGTATAGGCCAGGTTTATTTTTTTTTACATTCAGGGTTGGTTCCGTGGTACTGCATGGGACCTCTGGAGACCACCTGCGGGTATCCTCGGGTATCCCAAGGGTATCAGGCTGGTGGTTCCACGGGTGACACATGCGGGGATGATGATGTGTGGTCCCACTTCTGTGGGGGCACCGCGGACCCGTAGTCTGCAGGGATGACGATGTGTGGTCCCACTTCTGTGGGGGTACCGCCAACCCGTAGGTGCGGGGATGATGATGTGTGGTCCCACTTCTGTGGGGGCACCGCAGACCCGTAGTGAGCACCCGTGAGTTCCCCAGACCCCTGAGGGAACCACCCGAGGCCCCGCAGACACCTGTGGGTCTGACCCGGGGCTCCCAGACATCCGCGGGCCTACCGTGGGGACCCAATTGTGGCCCACGGTGCCCCAAGGAGACCACCTGGGGGCCATGGTGCTGCAGGATCCACCAGCATGCCTCCAGAACCTGTGTAAAAAGGGCTGCTGGTAAACTGTAGGTCTGTCCAGGTGCCCCGCCAGCCCACCGGGGACTCGCGTGGGGCTGCGTTATGAACCCTGTATGTAAAAGGATAAATCTTGTATTTATGGGGGGCACAGGGGGTGGGTAATGTATTTAATAAATATAATGCTGTTTATTGTGGGTCACTGTACTGTTTTTATTGTGGGTACTGGGGGTTGGGGGGGGGGGGTGCTTCCCCAACGGTATGTGGGTAGGCCTCCCTTGTGGGTACTTAGTGGTTAGGCCTCACGGGGTGGGTTAGTGTGGGAGGGTATGTAGGCATCCCGAGTGGGTGTGAGGGTGTGTTAACCCCTTAATGACTGTAGCGGTTAATAACCGCTATGGTGATTAAGGGGTTAGGGGACATTACTTTGTATGTTTTAATTTTTGTCTCTTATTTGCAGCAGCGGAGGGGTCATGTGCAGGTGGGCAGTGGGTAGTGGGTAGTGGGTGTGGGTGTGGTTATTTACACGGGATCCCCCTCCCACATTTACATACAGTACACTGCACTCACAGAAAACACAGGCCAGGCAGATTTAACTGACACAATAGGGTGAGGGGGGCTTACACAGATTAGTCAAAGTAGGGAAGTTTAGCAGACACAATAGGGGGAGGGGTTTTTACATAGATTACAGAGAAGGCAAGGAAGCTTAACACAATAGGGGGAGGGTTTTTTACATAGATTACAGTGAAGTCAGGGAAGTTTAAAACACACAATAGTTGGAGGGTTTTTTACATAGATTACAGTGAAGGCAGAGAGGTTTAAAACACACATTAAAAATATGTATGTAATGTATTTATTGTTTATTCTGCCTTAACCCTTCAGTGCCTTAGCGGATATACGCTATGGTAATGAAACAGCATTTCTGTATTTTTAATAAAATCGTGCAGGAGCAGGGGGTCCCCTGAGCATTAATTTCTGGCTCAGGGAACCCCCTGCTCACTGTACAATATTATTAAAATACAGAAATGCTGCTTCATTTCCATAGCACATAGCCGCTAAGGTAAAGAACGATTCTTTATTTATATATGTGTTTTATTTATACTGTACATGTGCAGAGGGTCTCCTTAGCAAAACCGCTGTGGTTTCAGGTCCGGGGACCCCATGCTCCCTGAGATACAGCCCCCTTTAGGGGGTGCCGGTATCCCTCTGCTTGGTTTACAGGCCGCGGTCACGTGATCGGGACCTTAAAACGCAGAGGGATACCGGCACATCGTAAAGGGGGCAGTATCTCGGGGAGCAGGGGGTCCCCCGACCTGAAACCAACGCGGTTCAGCTCCGGAGACCCCCTGCACATCTACACTATAAATAAAATGTATTTCAAATGTATTTATTTATAGTCATTTATTTATTTAGATTTTTTTTTTTTTTTTTGGCGGCTGCTGTGTGTGATTTTTTTTAATTGTGGGTAGCGGGAGTGGGTGAAAGGGGTATTAGCCCCAACGGTGGTTGTTTAGGGCTTGGGGGGGTAGCGGGAGGGGTTAACCCCTTCATGACCGTAGCGGTATTAACTGCTACGGCCGTGAAGGGGTTAAGTGCACCCGCAACCCCCCCGCAAGTCCTAAACTCACACCAAGGGCCAAAAACCCCTTCACCCACACCCGCTACACACAATAAAGCGGGCACGGTGAGTTAACCCCTTCATTGCCTTAGCGGCTATACGCTATGGTAATGAAGCAGCATTTCTGTATTTTTAATAATATTGTGCAGGAGCAGGGGGTCCCCTGAGCATTAATTTCTGGCTCAGGGAACCCCCTGCTCACTGTATAATATTATTAAAATACAGAAATGCTGCTTCGTTACCATAGCACATAGCCGCTAAGGTAAGGAACAAGTGTTTATTTATAGATGTGTTTTATTTATACTGTACATGTGCAGAGGGTCTCCGGAGCAGAAATTTTTTTGTTTTAGGTCCGGGGACCCCCTGCTCCCCGTGATACAGGCCCCTTTAGGGGGTGCCCGTATCCCTCTGCTTTGTTTACATGTCACGGTCACGTGATCGGGACCTTTAAATGCAGAGGGATACCGGCACCTCATAAAGGGGGCTGTATCTCGGGGAGCAGGGGGTCCCCCGACCTGAAACCAACGCGGTTCAGCTCTGGAGACCCCCTGCACATGTACACTATGAATAAAAATGTATTTTAAATAATTTTGAATGTGCCGATGTTTGCGCAGAGAGAGCAGTGGTTCTCTCTCTGCTGCAAACACATCTCGCCCCCGCCCTCCTACAGTATCATTGATGTGCATATACAGTACTGTATGTGTACATTACTGTATGTTAGGGGTTATAGGGGTTGTTGTTATACAGTATATAAATATATGTATATATATATATACTACATTAAAATTCATGAATTTATGCCATCTGGCAGACACGCGAAGCATTGCAGCCTAGTAAATCCTGAACCATTATTAATTAACACATCAACCGCGCGTCAGCCGGGCATGCTCCTGGCTGGGAAGGCAAAAGGAGCCCGGCATGCTCCAGGTGAACAGTGTGGCATTCCAGGAACATGCCAGGTACAAGCCAGTGATTAGTAAGAATAAAGTCTGCTGCAGCAGTACTGGGTCATCAGACATTCCTGCAGCACTTGAATTTCTATAACAGCCTACCGATTGTCATCCTGCAGAGTTCGCTGCTTCTCCTCTGCCTTCTCGTGGTGCGTACGTAGACCTTGCAGTTGGTTCTGCAGTCGGTGCTCTGCTTCAAACTTTTCCTTGACTTCTTCTGTCAACTGAAATTTTTCTTCTTTCAGTTTTAAGTTTTCTCTTTTTAATCTTGAATTTTCTCCTTTTTCAGTCTCTGTATTCTTCAGGGCTTCTTTGCAGTCCTCCTTCCATTTACGCACATCTGCTTTGAGAATTACAATCTCCTGGCGTGAGACTTCCTTCTCTAGGTTGAGGGTCTGAATGTTCTTCTGAGAGACTTTGAGCTCTGTTTCAAGATTACCAATAGTTACTTTAGCAATGTCCAGCTCCTCAGTGAGACTGTGTAGTTCCTTTCTGGAAAATTCCAGGTCTGTGCGTTAGTTGTTGGTCTCCTGATGTGAGGCATCCAGTGCTCTGCAGAGTGTCTGAACCTCTTTCTGAGATACGTCCACCTCTATCCGGACACTGTTGACCTCCTGTTGTGAGGCATTCAGCTCTATGCGAAGAGTGTGAACCTCTTGCTGGAAGACTGTCATCTTCTTCACTGCCTCCTCATACTTCCGCTTTAGCTTAGCCACCATTTTATCAGATTGGCTCTGCTTTTCATCCATGGCGGAAAGAGTAGCCTTTGCAGTATCTAGCTCAGTCTTGAGATCATCCAATTCTGTCCTGGCTAAAGAGTAAATTGTGAGCACATCTTTTTGTAGCCTCACGTTATTTTTCTGTAGCTTTGTGTAACCATCTTCCTTTTGTTTCAATTGTTCACGGAGCATATCACAGTCATGCCTGGCATTTTTCAGGGCATCTTCAGGGCTGGTCAAGGGATCGTCACTCACTGGTTCCGGCTCCACTTCCCCGGGATGGTTGGTTGAGGGTTCCTCACTGTTGGCACTGGACAGACACTTCTTTGGGGTACACGACTTCTGCCTTGGGCCCTCTGGATATTCGGTTAACCGCGGGATGAATTTTCCATTTTCTCTAGGCTGCAGGGCAACTCAGTCCCCCTTTTTCTCCACAGGATCTGCGGACGTGTCTGTTCCTTCCACGGTAAGTGAAGAACCGCTTTTCTTTTTGTTTTTCCGCTTTTTTGTTTTGGATGACTCCGTCCCATCCGGAATACTCGGGTCTCCATCTTTATTTGATACTTTAGCAGCTTCATTATATATGTCAGGCTTTTCTTGAAGTTGCTTTAGCTGACAGAAATATTGGGTGATCTGCTGCTCCCGCTCTGTCTCCTGCTGATCATATTCGTCATCAAAGGGAGCGGTCTTTTCTGTTTGTGCCGCGTTCAGGCACCCCCACCATTCTTGGGGTGTTTTGTGGGTGTGAATCGGTTCGGGTTCCCCGTAAGAGATGTCTTCCTCTTTATTGGACTGGAAGGGCCACTCTTCCGTGGGGTAGGGTTCATTACAGGAACGCTGCATCTTGTCCTCCATTTTTAGGCAATCAGGTGTAATTTTCTTCCTGACCTCAGGAGGCGCTATTGCAGCTGTTGCCACTGTATTTGCTAGAACCCCCAATTGTGGTAGTCCTACAAGTGGGCATATTTTGCTTGTAGAGGTTGTAGCTCACACAGGCATCTCTGTAAAATTTTTCTTTCTTGGATAAGTTTTACAATATCAGCAGTGCTGTGCATGCATTTTCTCTCATCAGATATACAAGATGTGCAGTTGCTTGGTAAAAAAAAGTCTATTTGCTTTACACCATTTTCTTGCTAGGTAAAACTCTCATTAGGTATGCTGAATGTATAGTTGCTAGGAAAAAACTTCTGTTTGCTTTACACCATTTACTTGCTAGATGCAATCTCTCCGCTTCAGCAACAGAATTTGGTTTTCTGCATGAGTTCAGTAATTTTCACTCTCATGTTTGAGTATTATGGCATTCACACTTCACACTTTGGGTGTCTGTTTTTGCTCCCAAGATATATATAGGCAGACTTTTTTACTTGCAGAAAAAAAAAACATTCTTTGCAGTGGACTATTTCTTTAATTCCCGGCAGGGTGACTTAACATTCAGCAATTGGCTTTGAAAAACCTTTTTCCCCAATAGGGCAATTTTACACTCACCATTTGTTTGGTAAAAATCCCCCTTCTTCAGCACAGTCTTGTATCAATTTTCACACTTTTCTGCATATACTCCATTCCCAGCTGGTAGCCCTATGCGGTGTGGCAACCTTTATTTGCAAAATCAGTACCACTCGTGGGTCACCATCTGTATTCGCTGCTTCAGCGAAACTTTTGAAAACAACAAACACCTATCCCTTTTTAAGGGCTGACTCACTTCATGAACCCTGACTATAGCTGGAAGGCAAAACCCCTATTTCAATGACCATATTACACTGTGTGATAGGCAAATAAGGATTAGCTGTTTCAGCAGTCTCTCTCCTCTTGGGATTGGGGCAAAGAGTCCATCTGTGGTTTTGTAAGTTTCAATGCAGTGTAAGTTTCAGTGGTGTGTCCCTTTAACTCTGATCTCTGCTGCATGAGGTTTTTTTTTGTTTTTTTTCTAAGTTGCTCAGAGTGTTTGTAGGCGAAAAGCATAACAAAAAAAATTTCACATAAAAATCTCCGGTCCTTTTTAACTACAAAGACACCTCTCATCTCACTTCGGACACCATATGTAGACGGACGTTCACAGAGGTACACAATTGGAGACTTTATAAGGTGAAATTATAATAGGCTTTATTGTGCCCTTTCCTTTTCATCAGGAAATCATCCAAACACAGGGTGGGAACAAAGCTTCTATTCACTTTGGAGTATCTCTAGTGAAAATACCATGCAATTAATTCACAACTCCCTAAGTCAAGCATGTCTCGCAGCCACAAAACATATAGCATGAAATAAGCAGATATAAGCAGTCTCTTAAGAATAAAAGTCGTATCTGTTTCTTGGAGGGAAAATCTTCTCACTTCCTGGTTCAGCTTCAGGTGTAGTAGTTTTGCCTGTCTCTTGAAATCAGCTCTGCTGTGCAGAGCTCAAGACCGGTCAGCTCCAAAGATCTGTGTTCTCTTGGTCAGTCTCTCCTGGGAGACTCAAGAACACTGCTCTGTCTCCAAAGTTCAGCTCTCAGTCAGAGCTAAGGAGTCACTTCCTGTCTCAACAGACAGGTTTTTGTAAGCAATCTAAATAAGGAAGGTGGTGTTTATTAATTGACTACCAGCAGTTAACCACCGCACTACTAAGGCACATTACTTGAACAGGGATTACTCCCCTGTTACGAAGCCTAATAGAGTCAGCTGTGTAGAAGTTGTATTTAACAGCAAACAAGGCCTCTTTGCATCCACGAAGGCCTGTACTGTTCAGTCTGATTATATATATATATATATATATATATATATATATATATATATATATATATATATATATATATATATATATATATATATATATATTATATATAGAGTGCAAAACTAAAGGCATTGATGGGTGTAAGCAGGCCTTGTTGTAATCATATTCAAAGTTCAATACAGCTGAGTGAATTAGGGGCTCACTCATACTGATACCATAATTGTCGCAAGTGTCCTAACAGATATCTCATTATATATATATATATATTAGTTAATACACACACACACACACACACACACACACACACACACACACAAACACACACACACACACACACACACACACACACACACACACACACACACACACACACACACACACACACACACACACACACACACACACACACACACACACACACACACACACACACACACACAGTGTGTGTATACATATATAGATAGAGATACAGAGATAGACTACAGATATATTCATACACACTTACAGATCTGTTATTGTTACCAAAAATCATACATTATCAAATGCCAACATGATGAACTATGAATGAAGATTAATTTAAGTAATGTCTTACCGAGTTAAGACACATGAAAACATAACATTAAAATGTATGCTGTTATATGGGTACTTACTTAAAGTTTTATGTCAATAATATTAGCATGAAATGACTATCTACAGTACAAAAAAAAACCCAGATACATCTCATCTTGAACAAGAGCTAAGTTAACGTCATCTTCCATTAACATGGCAAGTGTGTAATAATGTTATACCATGAATCAACAGATGATTAATAGATATTCATATGTTATAAAATATGCCTTCATTCAGTCAGTGAGCATTTACAAACATTCATGTGTACAAGGACACACTTGAATGTTATCAAGCATCTGTACATGATCATACATACACTATGCATTAAATAGTTTGCAGTAAACAACACCAGTACACACTATTTTTTAGTGAATGTGATTATTTGTTTTTGTTTATCCTTTTGAGAGCAAGTCAAAGGCCTGCTTGTCGGCTGTTGTGTTGGCCTTTTCCCTCTGCCAAGTATTCTGGCCTTAACTGTACCACTTGTACTGGCCTGTGGCAGTTCTGTTGCACTGGGTGTGGGCTGTGTCAATTCTGGGGCACTGGATGTGGGCTGTGGCACTTCAGGGCCACTGGGTGTGGGCTGTGGCACTTCGGTGGCACTGGATGTGGGCTGTGGCAGTTCAGTGGCACTCGGTGTGGGCTGTGGCACTTCAGTGGCACTGGCTGTGGGCTGTGGCAGTTCAGTGGCACTGGGTGTGGGCTGTGTCAGTTCTAGGGCACTGGGTGTGGGCTGTGGCACTTAAGGGGCACTGGATGTGGGCTGTGGCACATCAGGGGCACTGGGTGTGGGCTGTGGCACTTCAGGGGCACTGGTTGTGGGCTGTGGCAGTTGTGAAACACTTGAAAAACATTGCAACAGTTGTGGTGGTGCACTTTCTTGTGTTTGTGTTTTTGTCTTCTTCCAAAAGCTGGTGATTAGTAATTGTTGCCCAAACTTTCTTTTGCGTGTCTCATTTGTAGTTGTCGGTTCCATCTTTTCAACAGATGATGTAAGCGGTTGGATGTTGACAGGGACCTGCACAGAACTTGCACCTACTGTACCGATATCATCCTGAAGTGGGGAATGAAGAAGTGATGACTCTGGAGAAAAAGTAGAAGCATGTAAAGATCCAATTATCAATTCCTGTGCAATAGACACGTGGAATCTACACACACACACTCTAAGGGCTACACCAGCATGAACACTGTACCTGAACAAGATGCAGAGGTTTTATTCAGCTGCTGTAACACTGCCAACCGCACATACAGAGCAGAGGCTATTTTTAGCAACACCCCTGAACTCCTGTGTGAGGACACTGCAGACCTCAAGGTACATTTTATTAAATTGGAGAAATGTTTATTACTAAGAAAGAGAATTTGGTGGGAAATAACAACCATGGAGTACTATAATCATGTGAAACGTATTCCCAGAGGCTTACGCCATACCAAAACACCCTCCTTCGGTTTTGTCAATGTAGAATTTGAGCAGCAATGGTGCCAGATTCTTGAGGACTGCTCATTCAAACTAATGGACCTAATTATTAGACATAAGTCACAAGAATACAAATTAGTGTCCAAACAAATCTTAGAACTACAAGACAAATTAAAAGCCTTCTCCCTTATGGATAACTTTAAAGAGCTGGATATAAAAACTGCTAGCAAGCTTAATAAGCAAGAAAAAACCATCATGCTCAATAAACAGACAAAGTTTGAGCGGGATAAGGCTGACTATGAGTTGCATCAAATCTACATGTGGCAGAAATTACCCTCTAGATTTAAGGGTAAACCCAAATACAAGAAAACAAACAAAGAAGCGGGGGGGTAAATCCATCCTTAAGGGGAACAAAGTCAGTGATTCAACCTCACATGCTGTATCCTTTTCATTCTCTGAGAGTGACTTCAACCCTTCATCAGGCATTAGATGGCGGGATCCAGCGAGATGATCTATTCGACCAGACCAACCACGCAGAAGTCCTCAAAAAACGGGGAAGGACGAGAAGAGGCAGGAGAAAGAACGTGTATTGGGATGCCGTCCAAGAGATTAAAGATTTAAATGTGGAGACCAGTAATGTGATTAACATCTCGAAACATGAACTGACACAATCAGAACTGTCCATTTTGCACCTTGGACTATCCTTTGCACCCAGCACTCAATTTAATTTGTTCTCCACTATGGTGGACGTGTTTAAGTTCACACGTAAATTAACCTTGAAACGATTTTTCTCCTCCAGGAACAACAATCCCAATACATTGTCACCCATATTTGATACTAACCCTGTTGTCCCTATTCCCCTAGGTTTTGAAGACCAATGCAGAGAGCAGGATCTCATAGACCTCTTCAATGAAAATAATACAATAGATGACCCGATAGATTTTCTGAGTAGTACTAATTCTGGGTTTAAAAAGAAATCCGTGTTCTACCCCTCATTTATGAGAGGGCAGTACATTGATATCTTCCAGAAAGGCATTGAAAGAGATTTGTCGCTCCTGGCCAAAGGCATACTGCTGCGACACACTTTATTCGAGCAAATACCCAGTATGTACCTGGCAGATACCTGGAATGCGCCGCTCCTCATCTCAGACAAGCCCCGTTGCGTTTGCCTTCCCAGCCATGGTTCATGCCTGGCTGACGGGCGGCTGATCTGTTAAATGATAATGATTAGGATTTAATAGGCTGCAATGCTTCGCGTGTCTACCAGATGGCATAAATTCATGAATTGTAATGCAGTATATATATATATATATATATATACTGTGCAGTATTGCAGCCAGCGGGAATAAAATGCTTCAATCCCTGCCTGGAAAATAACGCAATGCACTCGGGCAGAAAACAGTCACAAACCTCAATACACCCGAGTATACCCGAATTCGTGGGACTAGCCGAGCTCGAATAAAGTGTGTCGCCAGTGTAGGAACCAGGGGATTTCAGCGGGATAATTTAACTGTAGAACAAAGGGCAGCTTTAAAATCACTAATGGACAATGATTCTATTCTTGTTAGAAAGGCGGACAAAGGTGGCGCTACTGTGGTGCTTGACAGAGAATATTATGTAGCAGAGGCGCAGCGTCAGCTGGATGACCCGGAAGCCTATCGTACCCTTGACAGGGATCCCACCTCCCTATTCAGCAGAGAGTTTTTGGATCTCTTGGATGAAGGTGAGATGCTACATGTTCTCTCACCCAATGAGCGAGACTTCCTCACCACTCCAGATCCCATCACACCCATCTTTCATCACTTACCCAAAATTCACAAGACACTGGTTGCACCCCCTGGTAGGCCCATTATTTCTAGTATAGGTTCACTTGGTGAACACCTTTCACAATACATAAAGTAGATCATTATTTACAGCCACTTGTTCACTCTTTACCTTCACACATCATAGACACCAAACACGTTTTATCACTTTTAACACCCATCACTTGGCACTCACACTACATCTGGGTTAACCTAGATGTAGCTTCTTTATACAACATCATCAAGCACGAACATGGCCTTACTGCCACCAAATTTTTTCTGCACAATCACTCCACCCTTTCTCCAGCACATGTAGCTTTTCTTTTAGATAGTATTAAGTTTTCACTCACGCACAATTATTTTCTGTTTGAAAACCAGTTTTATCTCCAAACACGTGGTGCAGCCATGGGGACGTCATTTGCCCCCTCCTATGCCAACCTATTCATGGGTTGGTGGGAGATGTCCCACGTGTTTGGAGATTCCAACCCTTTCAGACATCATGTGGCATTTTACAAGCACTACATCGATGATCTGATCTTGATCTGGAGTGGCGGGGAGGCAGAACTTTTGAAGTTTTTTGAATACCTGGCTAATAATACACTAAATCTGAGATTTACTCACACATATGACAAACACCAAATACAATTTTTGGATTTGAATTTGTATGTTGATTTAGAGAATAAAATCCAATCAGATATTTTCAGGAAAGAAAATGCCAGGAATTCATTGCTTCACGCAAAAAGCTGTCACACTCGCCCTCTGGTCAGGGGTATTCCGAAGGGGCAGTTTCTGCGGTTACGCAGGAACTGCTCTACTTTGGAGTCCTTTGTCCACAGGGCAAGCGAGATGAGGGAGAGATTCCTGTCAAGGGGATATGACATCAAATATTTAGATCTGGCATATCAGAATGCGTTAGATACAGACAGGGAACGGCTCATTAATATGAATGTCAGCCGGAAAAAACAGGGCACACTAGTCGAGAACACTGAAACCCCCTTTTTTGTCACGAACTTCAGTGAGCAAGCCAATTGCATTAAAGCAATAATACACAAACACTGGGCCACACTATCTTTGGACCCCTTGCTGCGCAAGATGGTCTGTGTAGGCCCCAAAGTAGTGTTTCGTAAGGCAGCTACACTTGGTAACTTTTTGGCACCCAGTATGCTAAAACCATCTAACCGCAACAGAACAAAACTGTCCCTATTTCCAAAACTAATCGGTTCATTCAAATGTGGACATTGTAAAATCTGTCCGAATATGTTTAAAACAAAAAACTTTTCAAATCATGACGAAACACGTAGATTCCCCATCAGAAGCTTTATGTCATGTCAGACTAATTTTGTGATTTATTTACTAAAATGCGGATGTAATAAACAATATGTAGGGCTAACAAGTAGAGCTCTTAAAATCCGCATCATGGAACACCTTAGATTAATTAAGAATCACGACATGACACATCCGGTTCCTATACATTTTAATGTATGTCTGTTGGGTTCTGTGGAGAATTTTCAATGTTGTGCCATTGAACATATTGCATTACCCCCCCGGGGAGGTGATAGAATTAAGATCTTGCATCAGAGAGAGGCCCATTGGATTTATACATTAAACTCTCTACAGCCCAATGGACTTAATATTGATTGGGATCTACGTTGTTTTCTTTAAGATTATCAGGAGTATATGTTTCGGGGGTGTATGCATTCATTATATCCTATGATAGGATTGTTTTAAAGTTATGCTATAATTCTGTTAACTATGTTTAGAGCCTCTGTGGATGTTTCTGAACTTGCTCCCATTCCATCACCCCCCTTCCCTCCCCCTCCCCCCCTCCCCTTCCCCCTTCCCCTGTCCCCCTCCCTCCCCCCCCACCCCCCCTCCCCTCTTTTTCACCAACTGGTTGTGCTTAATATATTATGTTGAAGCAGCCAAAAAATATACATGTTCCTTATTTGATTAGTGTGTGGTATATGACTTTTCTGAAGGGAAATGCAATCACACATTATATAAATATGAGGCTGCTAAGGCATATACAACATTGCATTAAGAGAGTCAACCAGGTACTAGCAGTACTTACAGCAGTTTTTAATTTTCTTTATATACCCTTAATGAGTAACCTAAGCCAGAGGTAATATATACCTAGAATATGAATGCAAGGACATTCTAAGAATTAACAACATGGTATTCCATTAATAGTTTATTTAAATGATTGTGCAATATGGGGAACATGTTAATAGGCTTAGGCATTGAGGGGGTTAATGTTTTAATCAATTTTATGCCGTTTTTCGCGCGCTTTTTTCTGTACTTAATCGGGCAGCTTCCGCTTCTCCCCACTCCAAGACGAAGCCCTATCTGTGAGGGTGAAACGCGTAGAGGGGGAGAATGCGGTGTTAGCCCTTGTGTGTATCATCAATAAAGTTTTTTGAAGAACTTCAGGAGCCTCTTTGATTCAGACATGCGCAGTTGCGCAGAATTCACCATTGTTTCCAGCATTTAAAGATCCATCCTCTGATGGGGTAAAGTGGAATTGTTGTTCTCTTTCTGTACTCCAAAACTGATTGGCTTGGCTTACATTCAGAACT
>NW_027457076.1:0-152500 GCF_040206685.1 Ascaphus truei | reverse complement strand
ACATCCAATCAGCGCGGAGCAGCGTCAACGTCACGGCGCCTTGACGTCTCTTTATCTGTCTCTATCTGTCTCTCTCTGTCTCTGTCTCTGTCTCTCTCTGTCTCTCTCTCCCACTCTCTCTCCCACTCTCTCCCACTCTCTCTCCCACTCTCTCTCCCACTCTCTCTCCCACTCTCTCTCTCTGTCTCTCCCACTCTCTCTCTCTGTCTCTCCCACTCTCTCTCTCTGTCTCTCCCACCCTCTCTCTCTGTCTCTCCCACTCTCTCTCTCTGTCTCTCCCACTCTCTCTCTCTGTCTCTCCCACTCTCTCTCTGTTTCTCCCACTCTCTCTCTGTCTCTCCCACTCTCTCTCTCTCCCACTCTCTCTCTCTCCCACTCTCTCTCTCTCCCTCTCCCACTCTCTCTCTCCCACTCTCTCTCTCTCCCACTCTCTCTCCCACTCTCTCTCCCACTCTCTCTCTCTCCCACTCTCTCTCTCTCCCACTCTCTCTCTCACTCTCTCCCACACTCTCTCTCTCTCTCCCCCACACACTCTCGCTCTCTCCCCCACACACTCTCACACTATGGATCTGGATATCTTAACTGCCCTATACTACACTGAAATAACCTATACTGCTTACTTCCAGATCTGACTCAAGCTTCACACGGAAGACATCGAACCCCCCCTAACCCAGAAGACAGGTAACGAACACCTCCCCTCCAATGTATAACATTGCGGGAATGAGGGTACCTGGACTTTGAGGGTCTGCGGATCAGGTAAGATCCCAGACGGGATTGCTGTTTAAATATTGTGAAGCGGGGGCATCCAGACACTTGTTAAGGGGTGCAGGAAACTAGTCATCCACATCTGGCTTTTTTTTTCTAGATTTGACATTTATACACACACACACACACACACACACCAAGGACTAATTGTAGTATAATGTAATACAATAAATAAACTAATATCATAAACGAATGTTCTTACTAGGAATTTATTCAATTTATTTAATTTATGGCTTTTTTGTAAAATGCGTGGCTGGGGGCGGGACTAGAGGCGGGGTTGGGGGCGGGACTAGGGGCGGGATTAGGTGGCGAGTAGATTTTTTGGTTCGGCGAGTAGATTTTTGGGTGATTTGTCAAGCACTGTATATATATATATATATATATATATATATATATATAGAGAGAGAGAGAGAGAGAGAGAGAGAGAGAGAGAGAGAGAGAGAGAGAGAGAGAGAGAGAGAGAGAGAGAGATACAGATATATATGTAGGTATGCTTATATTGGGAAGAAACTATAAGTTGCAGTGGAAATATAGATAAGAACTGTAACATTCGACACGCGTAGTACAGTAACATTTGTCACGTGGTGGAAATGGAGCCAAATAAATTCCGAAATCTCTGTCCCCTGGCAAACCCTCCACGACGACTGGAAGAAATTTTTCACGCATCTGCTCCTCCAATGGAGTTAACATTAGAGCTTGTGCTGCCGGCCCACCTCCAGTGGCAGAAGCATGCATCCGTTGTGCTTGGATTTTTTTCTTTAAATTGGCCCTGATATCAGAAAAGGGAAGGGAAACACAAAATGCATGTGCACCCTAAAAGAATTCACTTATATGCACACCAACCTAATGTAAAAATTTACTTTTAATAAGTATCTTAAAACATATATTACCTAAGTACTGTGCAATGTGGATTAAAAATATATTAAATCAGACATATCTGGCATCCGTGTCTTTAATTATTAGGTCGTGCTGTCCCAGATATCCACTTAGTATTGATGGGATACAAAAGACAGAGGATTCTAAGAGTCAGGGTGTTAACCCCTCTGGAGCAACGATGAGACCCAGTAGTGATAATATATAATTATTCACAGATAGAGCTTCCTTGCTAGTTAGACCGGTGCTACGCACTGCAATAGGGGCGTTGGTGTAATGAAGTGCAAGTGCCTGAATAGTGAAGTTAACATATACAGTGTAATGATAATACAGACACTGCAACATACAACCACCAGACTCAGCAGTGCTGGAGTAAATAGCACAAAGATAATTGTGAAGTCACCTAACATAGAGTACAAGGAAAGCAAGCACACAAACTGTGAAAATAAATAAATAAATAAACAACTATCTGCTAGGGTCTACAAAGTTAGAACCAGGAGACTACAGACACTGCATTAAAACAGCTCCAAGTAGGAGACTGACAACATTGCGTGTCCAACGCGCGTTTCCCTCCAGCAAAGGAGCTTCTTCAGGGACAAATTTTACTGGGGGAGAGAGGTCTGAACCCTTTTATACACACTCAATACCCTATTTTTCTTTAAATTGGCCCTGATATCATCAAATCTCTTCCGACAATTTGCGCGGTCCCTGACATGATTCCCACAAGCAGACATAGCCAATGTTATTTGATCCCACATTTCTTTTCTGGAGGCTGAACTTGTCCGCCCTTGAAATACATACAAAATATATAACGTTAATAATTAATAGAAAAACGACCAGTTTCCGAAAATGCTACCTGTTCCAAGAGATACCAAACATGCTGGTTTAGGTTGAATATGTGTACCACATGAGCATTTACGTGGAAACATACAAATCTAAGGAAGCTTGCATGAATATTGTATGAACTTTGGCAAACTTTTTAGACTGGTTTTTATGGTCGTTATAAAGCATGAAGGATTATGTGTGTAACAATTAACTTTAATTGATAGATATTAGAGAATAATAGTTTGATATTAAGACATCTCACATGAAATAGGATAACATGTCTTTGAACAATCAATGCAAAGATTGACTTATCTAGTAAATGCCCATACAGAGAGTCATAGTGCTCCAAAATCCCTGTGACAAGAACTCTGTTTTCCTCTTCATTGAAACGAGGATTACGTGGCCGCTCCACACGTTTCCTTCGACCACGTGCAGTCACAGAGCTTGGCTGCTGCTGACTGGACTCTCCTTCTTCCAATGGAAGAGACTCCAAAAGCGGACCACCACCAACCACCCCACCACCAGACACCCCAGCAGCACCACCACCAGACACCCCAGCAGCACCACCACCAGACACCCCAGCAGCACCAGCAATAGACAACCCATCAGCACCAGCAACAGACAACCCATGAGCACCAGCAACAGACACCCCAGCAGCACCAGCAGAAGAGCCACCAGCAGCACTCGCACTCCCAGCAACACCATTCGCACTCGCAGCAACAGCACTCCCCTGAATCCTACGTTCACTCAGACGCGTACTCACATGACTACCAGTACCACTCACACCAGCATCACTCCTCCCATGCCTTTCGGCCATACCTATAGCACTCACAAAGAACAGAAAATAAATTGAAACACAATCGCACTGAACACTTACAAAGTGAAAACAACACAAAGATGTTAACAAAACAACACAGGACAAACCTCTCACAAAACACAACTCTCTCAGTCAATATGAAATATGTAAATCGCCCAGCTATGTGTGTGTGTCTCTCTCTCCCAACAACACAGAGAATGAATAAAAATACACGCTGCCTTTAAATGGGCCGCTCAATCAAAAACATGCTTGCTTCGGCAGATTCAGCAAGAAGTTTCATGGCGAACCTAACACCACCTCGCCATGCACGCCGATACACCTGTGTGTGATCGGCAAGTCATCGCCAGAGTGGGAACAAATGTTTTCGGCTTGATTCGGAAGGGATTCGGCACTTATTGCATACGGCCAGGGAAAATCGACAGATTAGAGGTCCCTTCATTGTTCCACAGCACCCCACAACTTACACATGTGAAATATAGTTAATACATGAGAATGCGGCATATACAACCTAATGTATATATTGTTCTCGAATAATTCAAATACAAAACTTACATGCTAATGATCCATAGAGTTGTTCATAGGAATCCATGACACTTTCAACCAGGATGTCATTTTCGAGATGGGTAAAGCGGGGGTTTCTTAGGCCCTCCGTCCGCGCCTGGCTTGTTGATGGCCCCTCATCACTTTCATCATCATCATCATCATCATCATCATCATCATCATCATCATCATCATCATCATCATCATCATCATCATCATCATCATCATCATCATCATCATCATCATCATCATCATCACTGTTTGTATGGTGAACAGTGTCCCTCTCTCCCAGTCCAGTAGTCCCGCTACCCTCATCCACCTGCACTCCACCACCTGGAGTGTCATCACGGGACATACCTGCCTTGGCACGACGTCTCACTCCACTCCCACGCTCCACCACTCCCCCACTCCCACCAGCCACCGTACCTCCTCCACTAGCACACTCCACCAATCCCCCACTCCCACCAGCCACCGCACCTCCTCCACTCCCACACTCACCACTCCCACGCTCCCACCAGCCACCGCACCTCTTCCACTCCCACGCTCCACCACTCCCCCACTCCCACCAGCCACTGCACCACTCCCACATCCACTCCCACATCCACTCCCATGTCCACTCCCATGTCCACTCATCCTCTCTATTTGACTCACTCACAATAAACAAATATAAAGAAAAATGACACACTAACAAAGTTCAATCACACTAACAATACAAAAAAGTAGATAAACAAAATATAATAACACAAGACAACTCACTCAATATTCGCCAACAAATCACCAACTCTCTCCAACTCTCTCCAACTCTCTCCAACTACTACCTCCAACTACTACCACCAACTCGACTCTATCTCTCCTCACACAAAGCATTGGTTTCAGGTCCGGGGACCCCCTTCTTCATGAGTTAGAGGCCCCTTTATGGGGTGCCGGTATCCCCTGCTGAATGTACATTTCCCGGTCATGTGACGCGGAACTTTAAAATTACAGTGGATACCGGCAGCAGTAAACGGGGCCTGTACCTCATGAAGTAGGGGTCCCCCAGAGATAACAATAATGCGGTTCAGCTCCGGAGACCCCCTGCTCATGTACAATAGTAATCAAATGTATTTATGTACTGTATAATCGACTGTAACAGCCTTGCATGGAGATGGTTAATCTCCATGAAAATGTTACATGCGGTTTTTTTTCTTCTATCAGCTTGCGTACGTAAAGGTTAAGAATGCTAGCAGGGGGAAAAAAAGCAACACGTACGCTGTGGGTGTTATGAGCTATTTGAAGCAGGTACGTAAAAAAATGGCCTTAAGGCCTTAGTGCATCGCGTTCCCGGCTTCACTTTTTAACGAACCTGCTTTTTGGCTAAATCAGAACACAAAGCCATTGAGCTTAGTGCATAGCCCCCCCATGTGTCCTACTTGTTGAACTACGAAGGAAATCGCCTAAAAAAGGCGCTTCCTGACAATTTAAGAAAGACCATTCTGGATGAATTCCGGCGCTTTTTTTCAATTACAGATCCTGTAATGAAAGGCGTTCGAGACTGCATTAATGGCATTTTGTGCCATGCAAGGCATCGGCCATGGAAGGACAATCTGGTGGGGTATGCATTTGAGTGAGTGTTCAACTGTAGTAAATGTTTGGTAAATGTTTTTTTCCAGTCCCCGAGGGCAGCAAACAGGCCCGCTTTTCAATGTTGTCCTGAAAACCGGGCCTGTTTGCGTCCCTCGATCACTGTAGTGGTGCAGGCTTGACTGACTGTTCTGCACACCACCCCACTGTAAATGTTTTGACTTGCCGTTCTTTAATAAAGGAGATGTTGCGTTTTATATATTTTATGAATAAAGAATTGTTTTTAATTACAGGTAAGACCATACTGTTGTGCTGAACTGTACTGTACATGTTTTGACCTGCTGTACTTAAATAAAAGAGATGTTGTGTGTTTTAACTTGTATTAATAAAAAAATGTGTATTAATAAAAAAATGTTTGTATTTACTGTACACAAGACCTGCACAATTCCAGTCCCCGAGGGCCGCAAACAGGCCCGTTTTTCAAAGGTTACCCTGAAAACGGGCCTGTTTGCTGCCCTCGAGTACTGCAGTGGTGCAGGCCTGACTGACTGTTTTGCACACCATCCCACTATAAATGTTTTGACTTGCCGTTCTTTAATAAAGGAGATGTTGCGTTTTGTATATTTTATGAATAAAGAATTTTTTTTATAACATTTGACTGTAAACCATACTGACTGACTGTAAATGTTTTTACTTTCTGTACATAAATGTTTTCACTTGCAGTAAATCATACACCTATTGATGTTTTGAATTGCTGTGCACTTTAAATGTTTTTACATTGTACAGTATTTGTAAAAAAATGTTTTTGTACTTACTCCACCAATAAAAGAATATGTTGATTTGTTTTAAATTGTTCCATTGGCTCCTTTGATACTGTAACAAAATACAGTGTTTCTAGAATGTACACTACTGTCCAGGCATACTGAACTGTATACTCTAGGCATGCTCAGTACTGCACAACACAAGAATATTAAAAAAAAAAATAGAAGACAGTATGTACTGGTACTGTATAGAAGACACATTCTTTATGTACACTAATACATGTAGAATAAATGCATACTTTTTATTTTTTCGGGTTTATTACACAGTATACTGTATATAAAAATGTATTGTATACTGTACGGTCGGAAAACATCAGCATACTGTTTCAGGTATTGATTATCCCAATCAATAACAACGGCCACTAAACTCTATGTGTTTTTTTAAATCCGATTCAGCAATGTGCAGGCATTGTTACACAAAGCGATATTATCCATCGAAATCCCTCCATTAGCCGTTTTCTTTTCTGAGGAAAAACAAAAAAAAAAGTTTAACTGTAATGGTGAGTCCACTAAAGAAATTCCCAGTCAGTCCCACCAGTAATTTTCTCGGGGGGCGTCTCCTGGTCTCATGCGCATGCGCCTACCGTCGATGTGATAACACACATATGCGTTTCAAGAAGGTTCCAATGCGCATGCGCCTAGCATGCCACCAATTGTTCAGTATCTGCAGTACAGTACTGTAGAAGCCGCTCAGCCAATGATATTGCTTACAGGAGAATCGCTTGACTTTTGAATCGCACCGAAATTGATATTGTCAAAATAAAAATAAATAAATAATACGGCAACAATACTTACCATAGAATTTTCCCTTCAGCTGGCGCCGGCGCAGGGCCACTGCCAGTCCAGTATTCTTAATCATACACGTTGACAGTTGGCAGCGGGACTACTACACTTGTAGTCAGCTGATGAGGCTGGAAATCGCTTAGGTATTTAGCCGGGATCCCCTTGTTCACCTTGGTAATGGGGAAGGGAGGGGAGCGCATACTGCACCGACACACTTTATTCGAGCAAATACCCAGTATGTACCTGGCAGATACCTGGAATGCGCCGCTCCTCACCTCTGACAAGCCCCGTTGCATTTGCCTTCCCAGCCTGGGTTCATGCCTGGCTGATGGGCGGCTGATCTGTTAAATGATAATGATTAGGATTTAATAGGCTGCAATGCTTCGCGTGTCTACCAGATGGCATAAATTCATGAATTGTAATGCAGTATATATATATATATACTGTGCAGTATTGCAGCCAGCTGGAATAAAATGCTTCAATCCCTGCCTGGAAAATAACTCAATGCACTCGGGCAGAAAACAGTCACAAACCTCAATACACCCGGGTATACCTGAATTCGTGGGACTAGCCGAGCTCGAATAAAGTGTGTCGCCAGTGTAGTTAGAGTACTCCAGTAGGGAGGCTCCACGTCATGCAAGACGTCATGTTCTTATTGGCATCCGTAAGGTCTGACCTAGCCAGAGGTTGCGATTGCGCAGACTTGTTTCTCCAAAGCCCGCGAAGGAGGAGAGTTCTAATTTGAGGGAAGTAGCGAGATACTTGTCCCAGTAGCACCCGCGAGTCCCCGTGTTAGGATTGAGCCAATGGGTAGAGTTCTGGAGAAGAAAAAGGAGGTGGTTGCGCGCACGTTGTGTCAGAGCTGGGAGGAGAGGAGATGGAGCTTCTGTGCAGGGGAGGTTAACCGCCCCTGCGTAGGTCACATTGCCCCAGGCCCAGTTAGGCCCTGAGTCCCCGTAGAGACAAGCCGAGCTAGCGAGGTTCCAGATTCCCAGTTAGTATCATACGATCGGTGCTGGACTGTGCTAGTTGCCGGAAGGTCTGGGCTCAGTCCCGTCTATCTACCATGAGTGTCCGGGTGGGATCGCCCTGGACACCCACATGGCTGTGTGGACGACATCTACTTCGGACGGAGCCTTTGTGTCTGTCCGTCGTGCAGTAGCAGTGACCAGAGTACCCATGGCCCTACCCCTAGAGACTTTGCAAACGGCCTTACGACAACTCCCGGGTTTTGTCAAAGCCCGCCTAATAGATGTACGCATAGACCAAGACTCTAAATGGAACACCTTGCTTGTGGACTGTCGACGAGACCTGGTAGTACTTGAGCCCGCCGTTCCCCAATATTTACCGCTACCCGATGCACCGCCTGACGGCAGCCCCCTTATATACCCTGGTCGAGACACTCCCGTAAGAGAGCTAGATGAGGACGACCCTACTCTTCCCTTCGCTCACTACCCCGAGAGCGAGGCAGCTAGTTGGCAGTCAGAATCCAGTTCCCCCGGATCGAGCTCCTCTGCCGAAGCAGGGGTGCGCAGTGATATGCTGCAGAAACTCAATGACAAGATAGACCAGTTAACCACTCCCACCAGTTTACCGCCACTAGTGGAAGCCCTTACCTTAGCCACCCATGATAAAGCTACCGGAAGTTAAAGCTTTATCGGGGATACTCCCTGTGCCTACCGGGAAGGATGGGATAGAGACATGGAAGGAACACGGGGAGTAATGGTCGAGTGGTCGTGCACTGACGTGGTGAAACGGCAACGGCTCATGGAATGCCTGCGCCCCCCAACGTCTACCCTGATCAGTATTCATCGAGAACAATGCCCCAAATTAACCTCTCGCATGATGATCAAGTTCCTAGTGGAAGCTTATAGCGCCAAAGAGGATGATGGTGCCCTGTGGGCCAAATACTATACCATAAATCAAAAGGAGGGGGAAGATCTGTCTGCTTATATACACCGAGTACAAATCTCGCTCGGGCCGTTGCTGCATCATAAATATGTGACGCCTTCTCAGATGGATGAATATCTTCGTAGACAATACCTCAGGGGGTCCAGCCCTACTCACCCTATCGCTAGCATGATTCGTGATCACCTCACGCGGGGACCCCCTCCTTCGTTCATCCAACTCCTGCAGCAGGTCAAAGAGCACGAGACCCATCTGATGTTGCACTCCCCTCAGAAGGCAAAGACCAGCAGTAGCAATAAACCCAAAGGGAGCGCTGAAAAGAAGGAGGAGCCCCTGATAAAACCGCCACCGACAAAACAAAGTACGCGGGCCGGACCTCACCCCCGTACGACCGCCGTGCTACCACTAGGGATATCTCCTGCTACAAATGTGGAAAGAAGGGGCACATATCATATGACTGCCGGATGGGCGAATCTCGCCACAGAAGCCCCTCCCCCAAGAAGTTCTCTCCCCAGGCTATGGTTTGCGGGGTGTATGCGGCCAACACCAACACGCCCGGGACCCCTCCCAGTGGAGAATATCCGGCGAAGGATGGTAACCGTGTGGGACCGGTGGCGTTGATCCGGGTACTAGTGGACGCAATCTACTCCTCCGCTCTACTAGACACAGGGTCCCAAGTCACCATCATATATCGGGGGTTCTACGATCGTCATCTCCAAAAGCGGCCTCTGAGACAAGCCAAACATATCAAGGTACGCGAACTAAGTAATGACGACTACCCCATCGATGGCCTGGTGACCTTGGACCTAGAAATACAACGCTCGGGAAAATCTCACCCCATGAGGGTGGACGCCTTGGTGTGTCCGGAACCCAAAGACGCCCAAGTACCCAATCATCCTCGATACGCATGCTGATATTGTGCAGGCCGTCATCCGGGCCTACTTACATGAAGCTAATGAGCTCCCGATGTCCAGCCTGCAGTTACAGCTGGTACATGCCGATCCAGCTCCTCCCAAAACCCCCTCAGAAGAATACGGACTGTTATTATGCGGACGGGGCGGGTTGACCCAGCTTTTTCCAGGCAAAACTCAGAGGGACCTTGCTTGGTGTGCCTACGCGGATCGACTAGATGAGGAGCACCAGTTCTCTCTAGAGAGCACCCCCGAAGAGGATGTACGCAGGGGATATCACCTTGTACCCGAATTCTGAAGTTGGCTTATCGCCATTCCCCATCGGATTTTTGTGATGGTACAGAATCTGTCGCCCTTCCCCATGGCCATCGATGTGGGTCAACGTATTGGGAGGATATATCCTGTCAGCTCTGTGGAGAGAGCCGTACAAGTGAATACGACCAGAGTGGAAGATCCCGGTACCCCACTGGATTTTGAATTTGGCTCCTCCGAACTGTCGGGAGCCTGGAAGGAGCGATTACGAGTGCAACTGGAGAAAAGACGAGCTGTGTTCTCTACCAGTGGGATGGATTTGGGGTGTAGTCGCAATGCCCAACACACCATACGGATGCCGGATGAGAAACCTTTCCGGGAACGTTCCCGTCGGCTCGCTCCCAGAGACGTAGAGGATGTGAGGGCGGTAATCAAAGAGATGAAATCAGCCGGGATTGTCATGGAGTCACGAAGCCCTTACGCCTCCCCCAGAGTAGTCGTGAGGAAGAAGAATGGGACGTGAGACTATGTGTAGATTACCGGACGCTGAACAATCGGACGGTACCGGACCAGTATAACCTTCCCCGAATAGAAGAAATCCTAGATACTTTACACGGGAGTCAGTGGTTCAGTGTACTGGATCTTCGGTCCGGCTACTACCAAGTCCACAAGTCCCCATGAGCCCTAAGGATCAAGAGAAGACAGCCTTCGTCTGCCCCCTAGGGTTTTACCAATTCACCCGTATGCCCCAAGGCATATGTGGGGCATCTGCCACCTTCCAGCGGCTAATGGAGAAGACTCTAGGGGACTTAATCCCCCGAGAATGCCTGGTGTATTTAGATGACATCATCGTCTTCGGGAAAACCCTGGAAGAGCACAAGTCTCGGCTCTTGAAAGTGCTGGATAGACTACATCAGGAAGGCCTCAAACTCTCCCTAGATAAATGCAGGTTCTGCCAAACCTCCATAACGTACGTAGGACATATCATGTCCGGTGCGGGAATTGCCACTTACCCCGCCAAAATAGAAGCTGTCGCACCTGGCCCCGCCCTGAGAATGTGGGGGAGTTGCGCTCGTTTTTGGGGTTTTGCGGTTACTATCGCAGATTTGTGGAGGGGTACTCCAGTAGGGCTAAAGCCCTCAACAGCCTACTAAAAATGTATCCGCTGGACGTGGGCCAAAAGGCCAACCCTGCTAGACAGGCTTTCAGGGACAAATGGACGCCTGAGTGCGAACAAGCCTTTAAGGACTTAAAACAGAGCCTGACAGTGGCTCCAGTACTGGCCTACGTCAACCCCGAACAGCCCTACATCCTACATGTGGACGCTGGTCTGAGTGGCCTAGGGGCCGTGCTACATCAAAAATACCCCGAGGGGTTACGGCCCGTTGCATACATCAGCCGCAGTCTCACTGCCAGTGAGCAGAATTATCCGGTGCACAAACTCGAGTTCCTGGCCCTTAAGTGGGCCATTGTAGACAAACTTCGGGACTATCTGTACGGGGTGTCGTTCGAGGTACGGACCGACAATAATCCGATCACCTACATCATGACCTATGCCAAACTCGACGCGGCTGGGCATCGCTGGCTAGCTGCTCGCTATAATTACAACTTCACCTTGAAATACAAACCAGGCCCCTTGAACATTGGAGCAGACGCCCTGTCTAGGAGACCGGGTTTGGATACTACCCCTGACGAGGATCAGTGGGAAGAAATCCCAGGGCCAGGGATAAGAGCTCTCTGTTGCAAAGCCACCATCATAAATGACCAAGTAGCATTCTCGGAACTGAGAGTAGCCGACTCCCTAGGGTGCGCCTCCAACGCTATTCCCGAAGCCTATCGTGATCCTAGTGGAATGCATATTACTCCCGATAAGATAATCGCATGGAAGTATATGGTACGATATCAAGAACAAGACCCGGTCGCAGGGGCCATTCGTTATGCTATCCGACACAATCGTAGGGCTCTCCTTCGCCAGACTCCGGGAGATGCGGGAGGTATACTGATGCGGGAAGTGGATAAATTCAAGATACAAGAAAATCTATTATACCGAGTTGTGGAGTATAATAATCACCCGAATTGACGACAACTAGTGTTGCCAAAACGATTACAGTATCTGTTATTGAAAGCGCTCCATGACGAACATGGTCACTTGGGGGTAGATAAAACTTTTGGCCTTGTGAGAGATAGATTTTTATGGCCCAAAATGCGAGAAGCCGTGGAGCATCACTGTCGTAGGTGTGTGCGGTGCATTCAACGCAAGACGTTACCCACTAGAGTTGCCCCAATGGGTCACCTGAAAAGTACGGGCCCCATGGACTTAGTCTGTATGGACTTCTTGTGCATCGAACCCGATAATCATGGCATAGGAAACGTGCTGGTCATCACCGATCATTACACCCGCTACGCTCAGGCCTTCCCGACCAAAGACCAAAAAGCCATTACGGTGGCTAAGGTGCTCTGGGAGAAGTACTTCATGAACTATGGGCTCCCTCAACGCCTACACTCTGACCAAGGATGGGACTTCAAAAGCCGATTGATAAAAGAATTGCTGAACCTCCTCCACATCAAAATGTCCCGTACTACGCCTTACCACCCTGAAGGGGATGCATTGCCTGAACGGTTCAATCGCACTCTACTAGACATGTTCGGCACGTTGACTGGAGTGGAAAACACTAATTGGAGTCGTCATGTGGAAGCCCTAGTCCATGCCTATAATTGTACCCGACACTACTCTACTGGGTTCTCGCCATATTTCCTCATGTTCAGCCGTGAAGCCAGATTACCTGTGGACATCCAGTTGAGAGTCTCCACGGATGGGGTACCCAATACTACCCATTTCCGCTATGTACAAAGATTACAAGAAAACCTACAGCGGGCCTATGTACAAGCAGAGAAATCTGCTAAGAAATTGAATGCCAGAAATAAGAGGCGGTATGATCATAAGGTGAAACACAGAGACATTAAACCTGGCGATGCCGTACTTCTCCGTAACCTGGGAGTACCAGGAAAGCATAAATTGGCCGACAGATGGCTGGAGGGAGTGTATGAGGTGGCCTCCCAATTGTCCGGTCTTCTGGTCTACCGTATCAAATACTCAGAGGGCCGGGTGAAAACTTGGCATCAAAATCATCTGCTCCCTATTCCCCAAATAGAGGAAGGAGATTTAGAATGGCCTGCATCAACCCTAGATGGAGAAATGTCACCAGAAAAGGGATTCAAAGACGTTGATATTCTGGAAGATTCACAAGAGGAAACCTCTCAAAGTGGCCCTCCGCAGGGAGCATCTCCCGGTGGAGCTTCGGGTAAAGAGCTCCGGGAGCGATCACCCCAATGGGTGGTTCCGGAAAATTCAGAGTTAGATCCACGAAGTCCATGCTTCACCCCTAGCCAAGACCAGTCTGAAAACACAAGCCCCTCAAGAAGTTAGCGCATCCGACCCCGATAGTCCCTCTCCCATGGGAGTGACCGAACAGTTGTTAAGAATGAGTCAGAGAAATGGGCACCCTCCAATGAGGATGGCCTACGATCAGTTTGGGGCACCCCATTATGAGGCTCAGCAGTGGCCTCGCAATCGAGTTCAATCGGTTATTGTGATGTTCAGTGAGATATACAAGTTGACTTAGGAGAAACGTTTAGCTCTTTTTCATTATATAATGTTGTGTTTGGTTAACGTTGTCCAAGCGTTGGGGGGAGGATATAGCCAGGATCCCCTTGTTTGCCTTGGTAATGGGGAAGGGAGGGGAGCGCATAGAGTACTCCAGTAGAGAGGCTCCGCGTCATGCAAGATGTCATGTTCTGATTGGCATCAGTAAGGTCTGACCTAGCCAGAGGTTGCGATTGCGCAGACTTGTTTCTCCAAAGCCCCGGAGGAGGAGAGATCTAATTGGAGGGAAGTAGTGAGATACTTGTCCCAGTAGCACCCGCGAGACCCCGTGTTAGGATTGAGCCAATGGGCAGAGTTCTGGAGAAGAAAAGGGAGGTGGTTGCGCGCACGTTGTGTCAGAGCTGGGAGGAGAGGAGACGGAGCTTTTGTGCAGGGGAGGTTAACCGCCCCTGCGTAGGTCACATTGCCCCAGGCCCAGTTAGGCCCTAAGTCCCCGTAGAGACAAGCCAAGCTAGGGACGCCATAGCGAGGTTCTAGATTCCCAGTTAGTATCATACGATCGGTGCTGGACTGTGCTAGTTGCCAGAAGGTCTGGGCACAGACCCGTTTATCTACCACAAGTGTCCGGGTGGGATCGTCCTGGACACCCACGTGGCTGTGCAGACAACATCTACTTCGGACAGAGCCTTTGTGAAGATTGTAGCGGTACCGGGTACCGGAGTACCCGGCAGGTATTTCTACAAGTGCACCAACGATACTCTCCATTTCATTCGGGACACAGTGGCTGCGCAGTCACACTCTTATATACACGTACACCTGACTCCTTGTAGGGGGGGAGGACTTATCCCTTGGGGATGGGACATGGGGTGGGATCACCCGGTGGCAGGATACGGGAGGGTTGGCGTCCACCGTGACGCGAGTAGAGTGTCTCCGCTAGGGAGGGCCGCTGATCCGTGTATGTCTAGGAATATTCCTGCAAGTAAAGTCTATTGGTTAAGTTGTTCAGCCGTGTGTAGGCTATTTACTGTGTATGCATCCTGCGAAGACCCACTCCCCCTTTGGTTGGAGCTGTCGCAGGTGGAGGAGCTGCACCCTTTATAATTCTTTTGTGCGTACCCAAGGCTCTCCATGGCAGAGACTCAGGCCCTGCGAGCATATAGGTGACACAGCATATCATAGCGGCCTGCGTTCTACAGGAAGCAGGTATACAAGTACATGCAAGCTTGCTCGAAACTGCACGCGAAATCCGGCTCAGGCTGCAGGTATCCATGCGTGGACAGACAGCAAGGGTTGTCACTGATGGTCGGACCATTATTGGAAGCTGTCGCATTGCTTGCCAGCGACTGACGTTTCTTAGTTGGTTATAACACGACCTTTCGCCTTTTGCCGTATCTCCATGATCATAGATACGGGAAAACCCGGTGATACACACCAATTCCCTCCAATATAATCGGGATCAATATGAAAAAAACATGGATCGCTACATAACTTTTTCCTTATTGCACGCTTCCACACATGAGCATCTGGCGAAAATTTGTAAAAGTCATAGTTTTCGATAAAATACAGATAAATTTGAACAACTGTTGCCATCTTATCATCTGTTGCATTAATCGCGGCCCATATTAAATAAGCATACGTTCTGTCGGGTTTTTGTAACACGGACTGCATTTGTGCACTCATGGCGGGACTCTCAGGACAATAACAAGACAAGAAACTGTGCTTGTCTTTTTTTAATATGAAAAGCCTAAATTGATACATTATTGTAACTTCTTCCTTCAGTCCCAAGGCCAATTTACAATAGACCACTGTGGTATTTTTTTTAAACACCTGCAAGTCGACACATTACTGAAGCTCATGCGCATTACAATTCATGAATATCTGCCATCTGGCGGATACGTGAAGAATTTCAACCAATTACATTCGAACCGTTATCAATAAACACATCAACCGCGTATCAACCGGGGGTGTGAATGCAACATGAATGCGGTATAAATGCGGTCAGAATGCGGCATGAACTTGGTGAAGTGCGGTGAAGTGCGTGGCATTGGGAAAATATCCCGGAAAAATTCGGAGATGTTGGAGAATTAAAGGGGCCGCGGCTGTAGACCCCAAGTGTAAAAGAAATGACAGATACTGTATCTCCAACTCACACAAATTCTAGTAGCTGGATCTGAATCTGTGTCTATACCTGACAGTTGTTGTGAGTTTCTGTGTATATCCATAAATACTAGTGTAGTAGGGGTTCCCCACTAGAGCAGAGCTACCCAGATACAGGCCCAGGTAACCTGAACCTAGTGTAGAGGTTCAGGGGATGCTCTAGCTAAGTGATAAAGCTGAGCATGTTTGTAGTGTGTAAAAGTTATTTTTCTAATGTGTGCCAAGAATGAGGCTAGTGAGGGTAGGTGATTTATACTCTCACTCCATCCCTGAGACCAGAATAAGGACTTACATCTTTTTACACACAGAAGACAGGACACGATATATTTTATTAAATGATTATACTTTTAAGAGGTAAATATATTGATGACCTGTAAATGAACTGTGGGATTTACAAGTCATAGAATCCGGGAAGACCAGATGGCTACCCCAGCTTGGTGCCTCTGAATCTGTGCGGAGTCATGACTTGAAAGCCTCAGGGATTCCTAGGTGTTAGACCAGGAGGGGTACTGCAGTTCTGCCTGAGTTCCCACATCCTGGGCTATTGTTAGCTCTGATGCATCAATACATTTTAAATCATTTGATTCCACTACAATTTGTGTGCCTCTTCCTTTCTCCTATCTTGCTATTACTTTGGATCCAGCTTTGGGACACCAGGATCAACGGAAGGTGAGCACCAAATGTAAACTCCTTAAATTTTTTTCTTTAAAACAGTGGTGTGCCACCTATAATCTCCTTTGTAATCCTGGGCTAACACAAGGCTATCCGGGTTGGCGCATGCCCCTTTGCAGACTGAAAAAAGGTGCCCTCTCGGCTTTACAATTCCGGCAAATCGGTGATTGTCAGGCAGGGAAATTCCCACGCTCTGATAGGCTGTAGAGGTTGGTGAATGAGAGCCTGAAAGCCTTTAGAGGTTTTGCATTTATCAGGAGCGCATATTTCAAGGAACAAACAAACAGCAGCAAATTCAAAGATGCTCTGGACTAAAAAGACTTATGCCAGCTTCAAGGATTTTGAACTCAGAAGGATGCTGGATATTCAGGGAGCAGCCCCTTCACTGGCAGCTGAGGCTCCCCTGGTGACATCAGCGTGCCCTCTCGACGTGACGCGATGACGTCAGACGTCCGGGGGGGGCACATCACGTCGTGAGGGCACGCTGACGTCACCGGGGGAGCCTCGGCTGCCAGTGAAGGGGCTTCTCCCTGAATATCCAGCATCCTGCAGGACCGCCATCTTTTCCTGTTACAGACAGCAGGGAGGCTGTCTCTTCATGGAGGCCCGAGCTCCTCCCCTGGTGACGCATGACATCATCACGCCACGTCGCACTGGCGCTCTGACGTCACGTTGGGGGCGTTGACATCCAGGAGCAGGGCAACTGCTGAGCGTGGAGGGGTGAGTACCCATTTGTGTATAAATAGCTGTCTGTTTAGTATGTTCTGTAGCCCTCTCCTTGATAAAGGCAATTTATTTCCGAAACGTTGGACCTTTGGTGGCACAATAAATTGCACCTTTAGAAAGACTGTGTGCCTGCTTCCATTTCCTTACTGACTTTACTGACCTTCAAACACTCAGACAACTATTTGGTTTTTAAAAATCAATTCTACCTCCATGGGGTTGACATGTGCGCTATCGTATGCGAACCTCTTCCTGGGATGGTGGGAACATGAAGTTGTCTTTGATGAGAATAATTCTGCCGCTACAGCGTATGTTTTGTTGTGGTTGAGGTACATCGACAACATCCTCATACTGTGCAAGGGCAGTGCCATGGAATTTGAGGGTTTCGTCGATGGGTGACAATGACGAATAGATGGTCACCAAATCTTCGAGACAAACTCGTCTGAAGTCACTATACCCAACATGTCAATCCTCACTTCATGACTACTTTTGCAAAAAAAGGTTTCTATACGGCATGTGTAACAATTGCTTAACATGCCTGTCATGGGAGACCAGGTCTCATCAACACATTAATACCGGGATTCTGGATTGCGCACAACGATCCTTGGTTACTATGTTGTGAATCCCTCACATTCCGGAACCGCTGTCGCTGTAACTTGGATGTAGCTTGGTGAATCTTAGATTAATCTAACTGGGACTGGGCTGCAGGCATCTTTATAGGGTTAAGGGTCCTATTCCTAAAATCATCCAATCCCCCCCATGGGAACAACTTTTCCCACCTATCCCTGACATGCCAGGAGTTTCAAGAATGGGCAGAAGTTTCTTCCCGGTCTGCTAAAAGCACATGCTAGAATGACACCTAAGGTGCTTAGCATACCAATCCCAACCTCTTACCTGGCAACAGTAAGTCTGGGGTTTGGCTACCAAGTGTGAATGACCCTTACTTTGCACTGGTATCTGGTACTTTGCAATAATCCAGCCACCCTAACACCTAGGGTCTCTGAGGCTTTTCAACACTGGACTTCTCTAGAAACTGGGGCACCATCTTAGCAGGGTGCCCTTTGAAGTACGGAGATGAAAAATCCTTCAGCTCACCCACCCTTAACACATTGACATGCTAATGGTTTCATTGCCGGACTGGCAGGAAATGGTTCCTGCCTTTACATTTTAAAACATACCTGAAACACATTTTATTTTTATATGTACTTTCTATATGTGTGGGGGACATAAAAACAAGATGTATGTGCATGTTACATTTTCAACTAACAGTATTCCAAAAATTAGAGTGCTAGCTCCTTCCTAGCACAAGTTGGCCACTTCATTGAATGGGCTCTATGATGTGGGTTGCGGTTTGACCTATAACAATTTTGGGTTACAAGCCGGCATACAATGTATCTGTGCTGGCTTTGATCGGTAACTGCAGACGCACTTCACCAATTCATATTAATTGGATAAAAAGATGGCTGGATACATTGTGGCGCTCAGGCTCTTCAGCTAGACCAAAGACCACTTATCCTATTGACTTTGCAGTTCAGCTATCTGCGGTTTAGGAAGTGAAACCCATCTTCAATGCAGCTGCTTATTCGCAGGAATACTTATGCAATTAACGCTTGGCCCAACGCTAGAAGCTCCCCCTTGTTTCGCGAATACAGTTTGCTCATTTCCCATTGATTCATAAAACTGCAGCTAGGTTCTGAGCTGCATAACAGGGACAGTTGAGATAGTGTATAAGGTAAACATGGCATTGTGGTGGCCAGACAATTAACCCCTTCAATCCCAACAAGGTTTAGGGTTAACCAACTGGGCAAAATGCCTTTATTATTGTCCTGGTTAACTTTCAGTGCCACACCTCCCCACCTCAAAGTGCAGGCTCTGCCCCGACCACCTCGTCCGGTTGTTGGGCTGGCATTGCACCTCTTGAGGCTATCAGTTCACAAGGTTTGTCCTGGCGGGAAAGGCCATCTGCATTGCCATGTTCACTGCTTTTCTTGTGCTGGATGGTAAAGTCAAATTCCTGCAAAGCAAGACTCCAGCGCAGCAATGACATTTTCCCCGACACCCTTTGAAGCCAACTTAACGGGTTGTGGTCTTTGATCATAGTTAAAGGGCAACTGTAAAGATAAGGCTGCAGCTTTCGCAAAGCCCAGACAATCGCCAAACACTCTTTCTCAATTGTGGCATAAGCCACTTCTCTGGGTAGCAGTTTTCTACTCAGGTAAACCACTGGATGTTCACTGCCCTCCTCCCCCACTTGGCTGAGTACAACGCCGATGCCATAATCCGAGGCATCAGTCTGCACCAAAAACATTTTGGAGTAGTCTGGTGCAGCTAAGATAGGGGCACTGGCCAGTGCAGTCTTCAGTGCCTGGAATGAGACTTCACAGGTGGGAGACCAGACAACCATCACAGACAGTCGCTTTCAGGTCAAGTCAGTCAGGGGCTTAGCAACGGTGCTTTACTGAGGAACCAACTTTCTGTAGTAGGCTGCGGTGCCTAGGAAAGCCATAACCTGTTTCTTGGTCTTGGGAGTGTGCCACTGCTTCTACCTTAGCTGGTTCTGGCTTGAGGTGCCCTCCACCCACCCTATGCACAAGGTATAAGACTTCTGCCATCCCTACTAAGCAATTGGTAGGTTTCAAGGTGAGACCTGCCTCCCTAATCCTAGCTAGCACTGCAGCTACATGAAGTAAGTGTGATTCCCAAGAGTTGCTGAACACAGAAATGTCATCCAGATAAGCCCTTGCATATCCTTGCATACCCTCTAGCAAACGATTGACCAGGCATTGGAAGGAAGCCTTTGCATTCTTCATCCCAAATGGCATCACTAAAAACTCATAGAGGCCACTTGGGGTAATGAAAGCTGACTTCTCCCTAGCCTCCTGGGTCAACGGGATCTCCCAGTACACTTTACTGAGATCCATGGTGGTCAGCTACCTTGCCCCCGCGAGTTCATCCAGCAACTCATCGATGTGGGGCATGGGGTAGGCATCTGAAACCGTCCCTGCGTAGAGCTGCCGGTAGTCCACACAGAACCGGGTGGTCCCATCTTCTTAAGTACTAGGACTACCGGCAAGCCTAAGGGCTCTGAGACGGTACAATTACCCCTAGGACCAGTATCTCCTCTACCACCCTCTCTATGCTGCCCTTGGCTGAGACCCGGTAAGCATGCTTTTGTATGGGTCTCAAATCCCCTGTAAGCACTGGGTGATCATCAGTAAGGTGTGCCCTTCCTGGCTTGTCGGTGAACAGAGCCCTATTCTGTTCTAGCATAGCCCTGGCCTCTGCTCTCTGCCTGACACTCAGATGTGCCCCTATCTCTACCTACTCTACGGTACCCTCCTGCCTAGCTTCCCCTTGGACAGGGTTTCCCAAACTTTTTTTTTCCATGGCCCGGCTATTTTTATACTTCTCCTTCATGACCCACTAAAAAATATATTGCCTATACTGGCCTATAGGTAAAATAAAACAGGTATGAATGTCCATACAGAAAGACCAGGGGCGGGCAGAGAGAGACCAGGGATGGGGCAGAGAGAGACCAGGGATGGGCAGGGAGAGACCAGGGATGGGGCAGAGAGAGGCCAGGTAGGGAGCAGTGAGAGACCAGGGAGGGGGCAGAGAGAAACCAGGGATGGGCAGAGAAAGGCAAGGGAGGGGGCAGAGAGAGGCAAGGGAGGGGGCAGAGAGAGGCAAGGGAGGGGGCAGAGAAAGGCCACGGAGGGGGCAGAGATTGGCCAGGGAGGGGGCAGAGAGAGGCCAGGGGGGGCAGAGAGAAACCAGGGAGGGGGCAGAGAGAGGCGAGGGAGGGGGCAGAGAGAGACCAGGGAGGGGGCAGAGAGAGACCAGGAAGGGGGCAGAGAGAGACCAGGGAAGGGACAGAGAGAGGCAAGGGAGGGGGCAGAGAGACACCAGAGGGGGGGGCAGAGAGAGAAATGTGGGGGCAGAGAGAGAACAGGGAGGGCAGAGATAGAGAGAGACCAGGGGGACCCAGTTCCAGCAGTCCCAGTGCAATATAATGTCCAAAAGTGCTTGCAGTGCAAATGTTAGTTCTGAAAGTTAAGCTTTTTTCTGCCTGCCAGACCAAACCCAGCCCCTGCGTGAGAGATCGGGGCAGAAGATGGAGCCTGAAAATCTCCGACGTTCACTGGGGAATTTTTTCATGGAGGGGGGGGGGATGCTGCACTTACCTTGTAGTCGAAAACTTGTAGTCGAAAACTCAATGCAGCAGGCAGGTTCTCTCCTTCTTCAAGGCTTGCTGGAGAGAAGCCAGGATTCCACAGCTTGTGCATGGTCTGGGCTTCCATAGCCACCCCCCTGATCTGGCACTGTGAAGATGCAGGAAGTGTTGGAGGCAGAGCTACTGCTGATTGCTTCTCTGCATGGGGTCCAGCACAAGTGCACAGGTACCTGTAAGCAGCAGAAGATTTTTAGTTTTGTTCTTTCGCAGAGCCTAGCAGATGTGCGACCGCTCTGCCCTGTGTCCTGGCCACTACCCCCCGACAAGAGTTTTTTTTAGGTGACCCGGCATTTTTCTTTCGTGGCCCGGTGCCGGGTCGCGACCAACCATTTGGGAAACGCTGTTCTTAGGAATCCTGACTTTCCTCAGAGGAAGGATCCGGTATACCATTTGACTTTTCTTCTTGACTTGCCGGTGAAGGTTCAGCTTTCAGTTCCCCACTTGAGGAATGGGTAACAGGTGATTGTGATGCAAGACTTTCACCCTGTGAATTGGAAAGAATTGTGGGCGCTAATCTATATTTCCTACGATGTTATGGTGGTTAGACATGTCACAAGTTAATTTTGTAAATTTCTGCCACCTGGGTGAAAATTAGGGGATCTCAACTCCTTAAAACATATGCAAATGGTAGAAGGAAATTGTCAGGAATCGGCGTTCTCCTCGCTCCCCATACAGAGCACTCCCTCCCCGCAGTGAGCCCCTGGACACACAAAACAATCCTGCCTTACAGGCCTCCACGGCTCCTTGCCCCTGCCGCCGCCGCCGCAGGATCACTCCCCTCGGCGATTCCTCTGCTCGGCGCCGGGCGTGCCCACGCCATCCTGCACGCACACCTGCACCATCCACTGGCTCGGTTCACACGCGTACACGAGTTATGGAGCACGAGCACGCTCAGTCTGCACACTCTTATTCCGTCCCCCCGGACCTCAGGCTCCGTCCCCGCACTCTGCACGGGCATACTCAGGTTACTAACAAGACTCACCTGGCCTGTTATGCCTGCACCAATCTGCAGTGTCTCCCTGTAGCTCTTCCTGTCCCGCCTCCGTTCCTAATTGGACCTTCCTGCTTTATCTAGCTCCTCTCTGCTCTCAGTCTTTGCTCGACATAGTCTCTGTATGGAAGTACTTCTGGATTCTCTCAGTGTTTTCACAGGTTCTGACGCAGCTCGTACGACTACCCCCTCTGGCTCTCGATCTCGGCACTCCTTGGACAACGCTCACTATGGTAACCCCTTGAACACGGCTTGGACTACGACCTATCTCCACTTTCCACTCCCTGACTTCGGCAAGGCATCATTCACTCTAACTCTACAACCGGTACCGGCAAGTATTGTCTACCTTACTACACCTGGCCTGGAAATGCTTCATACCACACTCCGGACACACTCCCTTTGCTGCGGGTGCGTGTATTACCACTTCCCCCTTCAGCTCAGGGGATGGGTCTGGTCTGCGGGCAGCACCGGCGTAACATTATGTCGAGCCCACAAGACGCAGACCAGACCGAACTTCAGCAGTTTCTCTCCAATCTGCTTCAGCAAAACCAGGCCATGGTGGATCAAATTGTGGCACTTACACGCCAGGTCGCAGTACTCTCAGACAGGGTACTGATCGCGACCCCGCCAGATGTAAGCCCCCACTCCGCAAGCACAGTTAGCAGCTCAGATGTAAGGATTCCTCCCCCCAAGCCTTATGCAGGTGAACCGCAAGATTGTAGGGGTTTCCTAAACCAGTGTGAGGTGCAGTTTGAAATGGCCCCCCATCTCTACAATACTGATCGCAAGAAGGTAGCCTACATTTATAACCTCCTCACTGGCAGCGCCCTGGCTTGGGCTTCACCGGTTTGGGAGCGACGTACTGACCTTACCCAAGATTACCCGGCATTTAAAGCCGAGTTTCAACAAGTATTCGATTCTCCTGCTCGTCGGGAGATGGCATCTGTTTCTCTCCTCCAGATCACTCAGGGACGGCGAATGGTGACGCAGTATGCTGTGGAGTTCCGGACTCTAGCAGCCGAGAGTAACTGGGGACAAGAGGCTCTCGTCTCCGTGTTCTGGCAAGGCCTGGCAGATCCCATCAAGGATGAACTCTCTGGCCAATCCAGGCCGGATCAATTGGAGGTCCTCATTGATTTGGCTGTCCAAGTGGATCAACGTATCCAGGTACGCCGCTCAGAGCGTCAGCACAGTCGCGTTCATAACCTTCATGTTCCATTCTCCAGTACTCCCAGCAACACTCCTGCTCCCCCAAGTGCTACCTTTCCTCTTCGTCCTGCACTGGAGTTGCCAGAGCCAATGCAATTGGGATTACAACGCATCCGCACACCGATACGGCAGTTCCGCCACGCCGGGGAAATGTGTTTCTACTGCGGATCCATGGAACATCTGGTTCGGGAGTGTCCACTGCGTCCGGGAAACGGGAGCATCCAGTGAGTACAGAGGGGCTCTCTCTGGGTGTAATGTCTCCACGTCCCCTTTCTAAAGGTGAACTCCCTAAGAAACTTACATTTCCAGTCTCCCTTCAGGCGATAAGTTCAAGACTTCTACTGCCGCTTTCATTGACTCAGGAGCTGGAGGAAACTTCGTGGATCTTGAATTCGCCAGGTTAAACCGCATACCACTCGTGAGAAAGAAGGTTCCCATCGCACTCGTCGGTATTGATGGACGTCCTCTTACCCCGGCCCACATCTCCTTAGAGACGGCTCCCTGGCTTCTGTCCTCACATCTGCATAAGGAGATCGTAGTTCTCGATGCCATTCACGCTCCTGGGATACCCATCACCCTTGGTCTTCCTTGGCTACAGCTTAACAATCCTCTCATTGACTGGACTTCCTCTGCTCCCATTTCCTGGAGGCTGAGGTCAGGCGAGACTCATCAACTGCTGGCCAATACCTCTGTTCCCGAAGTTATTCTACCTTCCGTTTACCATCAATTCCGGGACGTTTTCAATAAGGTACAGTCAGACATATTGCCGCCACACAGGACTTACGATTGTCTGATCGATCTAGTTCCAGGTTACTCCCTACCCAAGTCCAAGACCTACCCCTTGTCGTTACCAGAATCTCACGCTATGGATGAATATATCCAGGAGAATCTCAAGAAAGGCTTTATTAGTCACTCCAATTCCCCAGCAGGTGCTGGGTTTTTCTTCGTCAAGAAAAAGGACGGGTCGTTGAGGCCTTGCATCGACTACAGGCATATTCCGGTTTAAGGACACTCACTTTAAGTACACTCTTAAGGACATATCGTCTAATAGGCAAACGGCAGCTCATGCATGCGCCTGTCGTCACGTCCTGAACAGCAATATTGGCTCCCTACCTGTACTGAAGCTGTGCGCAAGCGGGAAGACTATAGAGCCCGTTGTTACAAATGTGTTATTTACATCAGTTATGCACGTATATGATGATTGCCGTACAGTACATGCATCAATAAGTGGAAAAAAGGTTGTGCTTCACTTTAAGTACATTTTCGCTTTACATACATGCTCTGGTCCCATTGCGTACGTTAAAGCGGGGTATGCCTGTACAGGGGTTTAAACCACATCACGATTAAAAATCGTTACCCCCTTCCCCTTATTACCGAATTGTTCGTTAAATTACAGGGGTCCAAGATTTTTTCCAAGTTGGATCTACGAGGTGCCTATAATCTGGTGCGCATCAGGAAGGGGGATGAATGGAAGACGGCCTTCAACACACGTAGTGGACACTACGAATATCTGGTAATGCCTTTCGGCTTATGTTATGCTCCCGCTGTCTTCCAGGATTTCATCCATGACGTCTTTCGTAAGGTACTCAATATTTTTGTTATTGTATACTTGGATGATATCCTGATTTTTTCCAAAGATCTCCAGGACCATATACGCCACACCTCCAACGTCCTTTCCCATCTCCGTGAACACCATTTGTACGCCAAACTGGAGAAGTGCACCTTTCATATGACCTCTACTCTGTTCCTGGGATATATCTTTTCCGATGAGGGGTTTATGATGGACTCCGGTAAACTTCAAGCAGTCACTGAATGGCCAAGACCCAACTCTCTCAAGGCCATACAACGTTTTTTAGGGTTCGCTAATTACTATCGTAAGTTTATACAGAGTTTTTCCACCATTGTGGCACCCATCACTGTGCTCACCAAAAAAGGAGATGATTCTTCTGCTTGGTCATCCGAGGCCATCTCCGCCTTCGAAACACTGAAGGAAGCCTTTATATCCGCACCTATTCTCCGTCATCCCAACATTGAACTTCGCTTCGTCCTGGAGGTCGACGCTTCTGATTGTGGCGCTGGTGCCGTTCTTTCCCAGAGACCCACGCCCCAAGATAAGTTATATCCCTGTGCATATTTTTCCAAGAAATTCTCGTCTGCCGAGAGGAACTATGACCTGGGTAACAGGGAACATCTGGCCGTGAAGATGGCTCTTCAAGAGTGGAGACACCTGCTGGAGGGGTCAAAAGAGCCGTTTACTATTGTCACGGACCACAAGAACCTTCTTTACATAGAGAACGCTCGACTCCTTGGTCCACGACAGGCTCGTTGGGCTCTTTTTTTTTCTCGATTCAATTTTCACCTTTCCTATATTCCCGGGACCAAGAACGTAAAGGCAGACGCACTCTCCCGAATACATTCTTCTGAAGAGATGCCAGAGGAATCTTTGGAGACTATCCTTCCACAAGAGAGGATTCTCGTCACGTCTTCTTTCAAGAATCTTGACAAGATTTTGCACTCCCAGAGACGCATTCCCAAGGACTTGGTAGTTCCCGACAACAAACTCTTCGTACTTTCCAACTTTGTTCCAGAGGTCCTGTCTTGGGGTCACTCCTCTAAATCTGCAGATCATCCAGGTTTTAAGAAGACTACTGATCTCATTCGTCGGAATTTCTGGTGGCCAAGGATGTCTCAAGATATTTTGGAGTTCACCCGCGCCTGCACAACGTGCGCTCAAATCAAGACTCTCCGTCAAAAACCTCAGGGTTTTCTGTTACCCCTTCCAGTTCCCGACCGCCCCTGGTCCCACATTTCTATGGACTTCATCGTGGAGTTGCCCAGGTCCAGAGGAATGAACACTATCTTGGTGGTCGTGGACAGGTTCTCGAAGATGTCCCATTTCATTCCACTTAATGGATTACCCACCTCCCCCGCCCTTGCTGATATCTTTATGGAACAGATTTTACGGATTCATGGGATCCCTTCGTCCATTGTTTCTGACAGAGGTTCTCAGTTCATATAGAAATTTTGGAGAGCTGTCATGAAGAGATTGGGCATCTCTTCTTCTTTCTCTTCCGCCTATCATCCTCAGTCCAATGGACAAACGGAGAGAATCAATCAATCCCTGGAGAAGTACCTGAGATGTTTTATATCCGATTTCCAGGATGATTGGGCTCAACTCCTCTCTTGGGCAGGGTATGCCGTCAATTCTGCCAAAAACGAGTCCACCCGGGAGTCGCCCTTCTTTATAAATTATGGGTTCCATCCTCCCTGTCTTCCCATCCCCAACATTCCTTCTGGAGTACCAGCCGTAGATGAACGCATTTCTTCCCTCCAAACCGCATGGTCCAGGATTCAGTCTATAGGAAAAATAAGGGATGTCCCCATGGGACTGATGCTACAACTTTGTAGGTATAGTGTGGACACGTGGAGAGAGTCAGTAAGAAACCACCGCAGCAACAAGATAAACAATAAGTCCATAAACATATGATTGTAGACCTCTATCACTGATGGGGGGCGTATGAAGCACGGCTGGTAGAGATACCCCGGAGCCCTATCTGGACAGAACCCAGGAGTAAATCACAATTCCAGCTACTGCTAGCCTCACCTGCATCTTGTGATCGAGAGGTAAATCCTGCCGGTAAACATCATTCTATGAACTGAAGAACTGCCGGGTGCTGCTGTGAAGAGGCGTTGCTTGTTGCTGTGTGATGCGGTGGTGTGCTCCTGCTCGCAAGTGGTGTAGAAAGGTAAGCAAATGGTGAACAGACGGCGGTCACTGCTCCACTGAAAAAACTCTCCAACCAGGCGTGTAAAACAAAAAAACTTTAATGAATCAAAACGTACAACCTCATGTCAGTAACACTCTGACGCGTTTCGTTCTGGGAACAGAACTTTATCAAAGAGTGTCTTCTACTCCGTACTCCCCCCTGTATATAGACCGTAAATGATCCTCACTGGCTGAACAACGTCACGTGTAAACACTCCCACCAGTGAATTAAGTGCCACTTAGATTTAAGACACATCCGCAATCCTAGGGGGGGCGCAAGGATACTAACAATATACAAATAGTGCAACAATGTAAACTTATTGCTGATACAACATATTGAAAAATAGAAACATACTGATACATGACAAACGGAGTTAAAAACAAGAAGACATGTGGGTCTTAAAGGGCAGTTGACACAATGTATATCCTGCCTGGGCACCAATATCTTAATACTAAATATACAGCTATAACTACATATATAGAAAGCTATTAAAGCTACCAATATCATAATCATTAATTAGAGGAGTCAAAACTACTCTTGATTCTGTAAGTGCACAGGACTAACATATGCGTCCTGTCCATGGTTCAACCTGTTTTTAAAAACGTGATTTAGAGGTTCATTAGTCCATTATGTATTTGGGGTATATGTTACTTTGTATGTTAGTCCTGTGCACTTACAGAATCAAGAGTAGTTTTGACTCCTCTAATTAATGATTATGATATTGGTAGCTTTAATAGCTTTCTATATATGTAGTTATAGCTGTATATTTAGTATTAAGATATTGGTGCCCAGGCAGGATATACATTGTGTCAACTGCCCTTTAAGACCCACATGTCTTCTTGTTTTTAACTCCGTTTGTCATGTATCAGTATGTTTCTATTTTTCAATATGTTGTATCAGCAATAAGTTTACATTGTTGCACTATTTGTATATTGTTAGTATCCTTGCGCCCCCCCTAGGATTGCGGATGTGTCTTAAATCTAAGTGGCACTTAATTCACTGGTGGGAGTGTTTACACGTGACGTTGTTCAGCCAGTGAGGATCATTTACGGTCTATATACAGGGGGGAGTACGGAGTAGAAGACACTCTTTGATAAAGTTCTGTTCCCAGAACGAAACGCGTCAGAGTGTTACTGACATGAGGTTGTACGTTTTGATTCATTAAAGTTTTTTTGTTTTACACGCCTGGTTGGAGAGTTTTTTCAGTGGAGCAGTGACCGCCGTCTGTTCACCATTTGCTTACCAGGATTCAGTCTACCCTTCTCAACTCCTCCCGCAGATCGAAACTACAGGCTGATCGTCGTCGTCGTTCGGCGCCCAGTTACAAACCAGGGGATTTGTTATGGCTCTCCTCTAAGAATATCCACCTCAAGGTACCATCTCCTAAACTGACACCTAAGTTCCTGGGTCCCTTCCCTATTTGTGAACAAATCAATCCCGTGGCATTCCGGCTCCAACAACACCCAGTATGAAGATTCCCAATGTCTTTCATGTGTCCCTCTTAAAACCATTTATCCCCAGTCACTTCTTTCCGGATCAGACTCGTAAACCGGATCCCATTACAGTACAAAATAACGAGGAATACGTAGTTCACTCTCTTTTGGATTCTCGCCTATCCAGGGGTCAGCTCCAGTTCTTGGTGCAGTGGAAGGCTTTGGCTCCTTAAAACATATGCAAATGGTAGAAGGAAATTGTCAGGAATCGGCGTTCTCCTCGCTCCCCACACAGAGCACTCCCTCCCAACAGTGAGCCCCTGGACACACAAAACAATCCTGCCTTACCGGCCTCCACGGCTCCTCGCCCCTGCCACCGCCACGGGATCACTCCCTTCGGAGATTCCTCTGCTCGGCGCCGGGCGAGCCCACGCCCTCCTGCACGCACACCTGCACCATCCACTGGCTCAGTTCACACGCGTACACGAGTTACGGAGCACACTCAGTCTGCACACTCTTATTCCCATCCCCCGGACCTCATGCTCCGCCCCCGCACTCTGCACGGGCATACTCAGGTTAATAACAAGACTTACCTGGCCTGTTATGCCTGCACCAATCTGCAGTGTCTCCCTGTAGCTCTTCCTGTCCCGCCTCCGTTCCTAATTGGACCTTTCTGCTTTATCTAGCGCCTCTCTGCTCTCAGTCTTTGCTCGACATAGTCTCTGTATGGAAGTACTTCTGGATTCTCTCAGTGTTTTCACAGGTTCTGACGCAGCTCGTACGACTACCCCCTCTGGCTCTCGATCTCGGCACTACTTGGACAACGCTCACTCTGGTAACCCCTTGAACACGGCTTGGACTACGACCTATCTCCACTCTCCACTCCCTGACTTCGGCAAGGCATCATTCACTCTACCTCTACAACTGGTACCGGCAAGTATTGTCTACCTTACTACACCTGGCCTGGCAACGCTTCATACCACACTCCGGACATGCTCCCTTTGCTGCGGGTGCGTGTATTACCACTTCCCCCTTCAGCTCAGGGGACGGGTCTGGTCTGCGAGCAGCACCGGCATAACAGAAATCACCCTAGCGCAAAAAATCTAACAATTAATGAAACGTTAAGTTTCTATGATGCAAGTGGTACCAAAATTCCTAGATATATTGAAATATGCAGTTTAAAGCATAAAAAAAGTCATATATAAAAAAATTATAACAGTTACAGATAATAATGACAAATACCAAACTTTAAGTTCAGTATACCTAAAACCTTAGAACACACCAAGTGTTCCCCGCACTCCAAAAGAATACAAGAAAATTAATTATGCTTAAAATACTATTGTGTATTGATGAGCAAAAGAGAATACATAACAACAATGTGCTGTCATGATGTGGCGGGAGGGGGTTAACCAGGCCAATAATAAAGGTATTATGCCAGGCTGGTTAACCCTAATCCCTGTTGGGACTGAAGGGGTTAAACTATATGGTCCCTGTCACGGTAGCTAGTACAGGGTTATATAATACACACCAAAATATCTGGGTTGAATTGAATGCGACTATTATATGATAAATAGAGTTTATTCCTTAACGAAGGTGAACACACAAGATTGCACAAATAACAGACAAAATATAGCACTTACTTAGGGGTTGGACAATGAAACAATCAGGTACAGGATTGGCAATTCATTCAGGCATCAGGTGTCAAGTAGTTGTAGAAACGAAGACTGAAACGAAGACACTGGGCATAGAGCTAACCCTGGTTTAAATTGGATTCCAGCCCTATACCCTGGCATTGGGTGCTAACAATTGGGTGACAATTATCTGCACCCAATCCCCCTTTGCCTGCTAACGTGGGAAGCATTGTTGGATCATGCCCCCAGTTAGTTGGCACATGCGCACATCTGGCCCTTGGGGTCTCATTTCTCTAGCCCCACACTAAAGTCAGGGCACCTGAAAGTCTACCAGACGTGGATCTGGTCAGGAAATCCTTTGTCTGTAAGTGTGAACTATAGCACTTACAGACCACTCAAGCTCTGCGTTACTCCACCCTATTGTACACAATCGGAGTGATGAATCATTTGATCAGGGGGTCTGTTGTAGACAAAGGGTCACCCCCTGTGCATTAACATTTAGCAGAGCCAGTATTATTTGCGGGCTTCTATACCAGACCCAAAATACAATACATTCCTTAATATATAAATATATTAAAATACTCCGTTCGGCTGGGCCGAGCGGGCTGCAACTTGCCAGACCCTCATGCCGGAGGGGACTCTCCTTGGTGGCCAAGTTTCAACTCGCTGCGACCCACCGGACCGGAGTTAAAAAAACACAGTTTAAAAGCACATTACAAAAGTGGCTTTTTTCGGCCATGCAAGTCAATGGCAGAAACCCAAATTTTACACTTACCCTGACTCCATTCTGTTGCCCCGAGAGGGTCGGTATTTCCCATGCAAGCATGCCTGAACGATGACTACCTGGTATCCAAATCCCAGCCCTCTAGGTTGAACAGAACCAGAGTTATGGGTTTCAGATTTCTGCACATTCTGACAGCCGTTTTTACTCACGGCTTTTACCTCCGCCATTGAAGTCAATGGCACGAGCCTTGTTGCGAGCGCGACCCCTTACTGGGGTCATTGATTGCCGGACCCGGTCGGGGTCGAGTGAGGGTGTTCCTAGGGTCTAGGGGAAAAAAGAACTTTATTCCGGGTTGCCCTAGAACCTATGTTTCCCACGCCAATTACACCTGAACTTGACCGGGTAATGATCAAAGTTCTCTTTTAGACATTGTTTCCGCGTTTGCGGTCTGTGGCTTGGATGGCTGCCAACCCGTTCCTGAAGGTCTGAGTCGAGGAATCCCCATTGAAATGAATGGCTCCATTGACTTTCAATGGGGAACCGCCGCTCCTCCTCTCGGGCACCACCTGCAGGTCTTCTATGATAATGGGGCCAAATCGCGGAATCTCCATACGGTTACATGGGGCTGTAATGGCGACCTATGGAGAGACTGCAAAATGGAGCCTGCAAAGGCGGGAAAAGGGACAAAGGGCCATAAACACAAAATTAATATTAACCCTTTCCCTCACGTCTGGATCCCTGTGTATGTGGTTCCTGCATACACTGCAAAGGTACAAACTCCAATAATTGTACCAAGATACACATCTAGCAAATAAAACAGTTTGCCATGAGGCAGGGGAATAAAAATACATTAATTCCCTCTAAATGTGGGAATAGGATAAACAAGGGACATACCTTTTGGTTATGAAGCAGGGAACATATGTATTATACGTACATTTCTGGTTAACCCCTTACTTCCCAGTCGGTGGAAGGGGATGCCCAGTGGGGGTGACCCCTTTATTCCTCGCTTGGCACCCCTCCCCCGTCACAATCCCCATCATAACATGTTTTCCCCTAGACTATCGTTATTGTCCCTATTTTGCAGCTTAGCCGCTAGCTGCTGTAGCATGAATGAATGAAAATGTGCTTACAATGTTTGTGACACAAGTGGAAGCCTCTAGCGCTGAACCAAGCACCAAGTGAAGAACTGTGCCTAAGAATGGTTGGTCGCTTTGAAGTATACTGTAGATATCACTTCCTAAGCCTTAGACCTTTAAACCGCAAAGTCAATTGGATACGTTTTTTGCGGTATAGCTGAAGTGCTTTTCTGTCAGAATGTATCCACCGGTCTCGTTAGCCACTTAAGCTGAACGAATTGTCGTGGGAACCAGGTCAAACCACATACCACATTAAAAGCTGTTCAATTAAGTGGATATCTCTCGGGAGGAAAAAGCTAGCACTCTACTTTTTTGAGTGCAGCTAGGTAAAAAGAAACCATCAACATACATTTACGATTTATAATTCTTGCACAAGCAACAATCTATTGCATGGTGTTTTAAAATGTACAGGCAGGAAACCTTTCCTGTCCTGAATCCTATAACATATAAATATGTTAAGGTTGAATAAGCTGAGGGATTTTTCAACTCCTGGCTTCAGAGGCACCCTGCAGAGTTGGTGCCTCAGTGTCTATGAGAAGCCCGGAGTTAAAAAGCCTCAGAGATCCTAGGCGTTAGGATAGCCGGATATTGTAAGTACCAGATACCGGTGTGAAGTATGGGCGCTTCACACTTGGTAACCAAATCCCAGACTTACTGTCGCCAGGTAAGGGGTTGGACCCGGTATGCTAAGGAGCTCAGGTGTGAGGTTAGCACATGCTCCGTACAAACTGGGAAGACTTCTGCCCTATTTGCAAGGTACTGACAAGTCGGGGATTGGTGGGAGAAATGTTCCCATGGGCTGGGATTTGTTGTGCATGTTAGGTATAGGATCCTTAACCATATAAAAATGCCTGCTGGCCAGTCCCTTGCAGATTCATGTAAGATTTTACAAAGAAACGTCCAATGTTTAGCGTCAGCGGTTTCAGAGTGTGAAGGCTTAACCTACATCACAACGAAGATTTACATCCTCTTCTGGAATTCGCTAGAGCTAAGGGTTCCCGAACGAACCCTGTAAGGACTGAACAAACTTTGTCCTTTTGGCGGAGATTTAGAGGTGGCAACTTGTGCCCCTAGCCAGGAACTCTTTCCCGGATCAATTTGCGCACCCACTTGCATGCGTGCAGGGGTGCCCAGAGACTTTGTTTCGCTCCAAGGATATTTGATTTCGTTCCCTGTACCCAATAAGCGTTTTATTAAATGTAATTGTGGAAGATTTGTGTGTTTGTCTGAAAATAAATAAATAACAATTTATTTTACTCATCTTGTGTGCTTAGTCCAGAATCCCGGTATTAATTTGTTTATAACTCTTGGTCTCCCGTGATACTCAGAAGAACACATTAATACCGGGATTCTGGATTGAGCACAACAAGGAGAGAAAATCAAATTGTAATTTATTTCCTTTTCAGACAAACACAATTACACTGGATAAACACTTACTGGGTTGGGGAAACAAAATCAAATGTCCACGGAATGAATGACTTGAAAATGAAGTCTCTGGGCACCCCTGCATACATGCAAGTGGGTACGCGATTTGAGCCCCTCGGCTAGTGGCACAAGTTGCCACCCCTGTATCTCCGCCGGAGGAAAGATGTTCGTTCAGTCCTTTTAGGATTCTTTCGTGAGTCCTTAGATCAAACGAATTTGGAAGAGGAGTTCAAATCTTCATTACAATGTAGTTAACCCCTCACACTCCCGGTGTATCTTGGTAAAGCTGAGATGAATCTGACTAGGACTGGGCTGAAGACATTTATATAGGGTTAAGAGCCCTATCCCTAACATACACTGCCAATCCTCCCATGGGAACAACTTTTCCCACCTATCCAAGACTTGCCAGTAGCTTACAAAGAGGGCAGAAGTTGCTTCCCGGTTAGCATAGAGCATGTGCTAACTTGACACCTAAGCTGCTTAGCATACCGGGCCCAACCTCTTACCTGGCGACAGCAAGTCTGGGGTTTGGCTACCAAGTGTGAATTGCTATACTTAGCACCGTATCTGATACTTGGAAATATTCCGGCTACCCTAACACCTTGGGTCTGTGAAGCTTTTCAACTCCGGACTTCTCTCAGACACTGGGGCACCACTCAGCAGCGGGCCCTGTGAAGCACGGAGATGAAAAATCCCTCAGCTCATTCATCCATAACATATGGGCATGTTAATGGATTCATTGCTGGGCTGGCAGGAAAGGGTTCCTGCCTGTACATTTAAAACACCAGTGAAATACATATTATTTTCATATGTATGTTCTGTTTATGCAACAAATATAAAACTCATATGTATATTCATGGTACTTTATTAACTAGCTGCACTCCAAAAATTAGAGTGCTAGTCCTTTCCTAGCACAAGTTATCCACTTAATTGAAGGGGCTCTGTGATGTGGGTTGCGGTTTGACCTACAGTATAATCGGTCTGGGTTACAAGCCGGCATACATTGTATCCGTCCTGGCTTTGATCGGTAACCGCAGACGCGCGCCACCAATTCAGCTAAAGTGGATAACGAGACAGCCGGATATATTTGTAGCAAGATGGTACTTCAGCTAAACCGCAGACAACTTAGTCAATTGAGTTTGCGGTTTCGACGTCTGTGGTCTGAAAACTGATACCTATCTTTAATACAGCTATTTATTCATTCATTTAACTGCAGCTAGCGTCTGAGATGCAACACAAGGACAATAAATGCAGTGTAGGGGTAAACCTGGTATTATGGGGTCAATACATTTTAACCCCTTCTGTCCCAACACGGTTTAGGGTTAACCAGGGCATAATACCTTTATTATTGGCCTGGTTACCCCTTTCACCTCCACATGTGCAAAACACAATTTACAGATAATAATAGCAGGAAGGAGAGGGAGAGGGGTGGGGTGGGAAGAGGGGATATGATATCACTAGTAAAGTGGGGATAGAGTAAAGAGACCCCTAACAGGGAAGATGTTAGTGCGGGAAGAAGCAGGGGGCAACATTTCGGGGTTGTGTACACCTTCTACAGGCCCATTCCCATAGCCTCAACAAAGTGGGGCTGCGGTACTTCCCAACTCCCTCACAATGAATCCTCCCAGAGATGCAATCCTCCCAGAGACCCAGAGACAGAGAGACGCAATCTGGAAGTGCAGGATCACCGGCAATATCAAGATAGTCTCAGCGCGCAGGACTTGAAGCCGCTAATAGCACACTTCCTTGGCATTTTGAATGGTTGAAAGTGCAGTGTATTGTGACTCACTCACTACATTTTACATAATTGTAAGTTGCTACTTACTTATTTTACCAGTTTAAATATTCAATTTACTTACCTCTTGTGAGCTCTGTGTGCTTCTTTTTCCTGTTTTACATATTCTGTTTATATACAGTAATATATATTTTTCTTACTATTGTGATACCATCACTTGCCTCTAGGTGCTGGAATAGGGCAGCTATGGGACTTTTCCTGCTCACAGAGAGTTAATTCTTCCTGAATGGCTAATGCAGCTGCTGCCTAATGAATCAGGTTGGGATCCTCAGTGAATACGGAAGTGTTTAAGGCAGATACAGTGCTGCCATGCCAGAGAGATGCCTTGTGTGAGAGACACATGCTGAGAGATACAGAGTGAGAGATTTCTGTCCAAGAGAGATTTACAGAGAAGTGAAGAAAAGTTAGGTTAATTTCCCTAACAGGAATAGGTATTTTATTTTATGATTTTTTTTTACTTAAAGGGACGGTGGGCCTGTTAGTATGATTTAATCCCTGTACATAAACCCCATTTAAAAAATACAGTGTTTCCAGCCTTGAATTGGGACTAAAAGAGACTGCAACGTGGTGTGGGCATCACACTACATAGTGTAGTACTGTATAACATTATAATAATCCCTTATTTTATAATGTATTATTTTAATGTTCTGTATGTTAAATGGTATAACAGTTGTATACAGTAATTCCTTTTTTTTCAGGGTTCCTCAACAAATTGGGAGATAATCAGGCAGTTACAGTGTTTCCAGCCTTGAATTGGGACTAAAAGAGACTGCAACGTGGTGTGGGCATCACACTACATAGTGTAGTACTGTATACCATTATAATAATCCCTTATTTTATAATGTATTATTTTAATGTTCTGTATGTTAAATGGTATAACAGTTGTATACAGTAATTCCTTTTTTTTTCAGGGTTCCTCAACAAATTGGGAGATAATCAGGCAGTAAAGTGTTTATGTCAAATAGTTTAACAGTTTATGATCCCTTTTATTCTTTTTCCAAGTATCTTTAAAAAAGTTGAGACACTGAGGCTCAGGCTGTAAAGTGTTTTCATGAAATAGTCCTCTATATATATCACCTCATGGTTTTCATCGCTCGTAGAATACTCCCCATATAGTTGCTGCTAAAATAAAGGGATTATGTGTATCCTCTGATCTCCTATCTCAAGCAGACTAGGAGTCTTCTAACTTGTTTTATAAACATCAGTGGCGACAGGAATACCCTGCACCACTTGTATTTACAGCAATTAGAGCTCTCTCCATAGTTCTCTCAATAGGATCTTTGCTGCGTCCATGTTGTTAGTTAATTTATTTTTAATACCCATTATTTCATATTTCAATGTTATAATAAATAGTTTTAATTACTACACATATCACCCAGATCAGCGGTTGAGCACCCAAACTGGGTTCTTATTCTCTCTCTGTTAGTAGTCAAATAGTTTAACAGTTTTATAATTCCCACACATTCAGTCGATAGTGTGCTCAAATCCCCCTTAAATACTGTCATATTACAGAAAATACGAGTCACTTTGCAATAGTAATGTTTTGCAGTTACAATGTTTTTATTTCAGTGAAATACCCACACTCAGTAGTATAAAAGTATACAGTATACAGTATCTATACAGTATAATAATGTATACAGTATATCTCTATGTGCCCACTACAATTAAAATTAAAAAATAAATAAATAAATAAAAACAGCAGAAACCCCTGTATTACAAGGAGTCAAAGTAATGTATATGTCTCTTATAATGTACAAAGTATATCTCTGTGTCCACTACGATTACATAAAGTCTCTCATAGCCCCGCCGGGTAGACCAATAATCTTGGCGCGGTCATCACTATGCCATCCATTGTCTGTTGTTGTTTTTTTTTTTATTTTCACCTACAGCCTATGGTCCTACAGATGTCATCATATATTAAAGATACTACGGACTTCATAACTAAACTGTCAGCACTATCATTGGATTTAACAGATGTCTTGCTTGTGACACTTGACGTGTCAAGCTTGTACACTAACATCCCCCACCAGGAGGGGATGGAAGCTGTCAGGAGCTATCTACACTGTACCGGCCGAGGAGATGGTCCTCCATCAGAGTTCCTTATGACTCTGATAGATCTTATATTACATAAGAATTACTTTAGATTCGAACGGACGAACTATCTCCAACTCATGGGAACTGCTATGGGGTCTAATATGGCCCCATCTTATGCGAATATCTATATGGACACATATGAGCAGACACACCTTCTACATGATGCTCCACTTGCTGTCTATTTTATATTATGCTAGATTCATCGATGATGTGTTCCTCCTGTGGGGTGGGGGCAAACATGATCTATTGGAATTTATTCATTATGTGAATCTCATACCATCAAACATACGCTTCACGTACCAGTAGAGTGCCACTAATATAGTGTTCCTGGATACCATGGTATATAAGGAAAATAATGTATTGTGTACTAGAATACATACCAAGGACACAGATAAGAATATTCTCTTAGACACTCAGAGTCATCATCCTCCCCCTCTCAAGAGGGGACTCCCCTTTTCACAAATTCTCCGGGTACGGAGAATTACAAGCGATCCTACGCATGTTGAAGCAGCTTTACAGAAAATGGCAGAACGCTTCAGAGAGACGGGCTACGATCGGACAGAAATTGATCAAGCATTAGCCAAAGCACGTTTACCGGCAAGGGGTGATCTACTGGAACCTACGGTGACAACCAAGGAACATTATCGGTTTCACATAGTAACAACATATAGTACTGCCTCAAGCCAGATACAACGCAGTATAAAGCAAAACTGGCACATTTTGGCGAACGATAAACGTATCGGAAAACATTTTGAGTCCCCACCCCTCTTTTGCTATCGGCGGGGTCGGAATGTGGGGAATTACCTCATAAAGGCGGACCCAGTGGATAAATATGCAGCGAAAACGACCTGGCTCTCAAAGGCTCTGGGGGTGCACAAGTGCAGAGGTTGTGTAAATTGCCAGTATTTAATGCTGGGAACACTTTTATGCATCCGCATAAAGGTTATCCAATTAAAATTGTGGATTTTCTCAATTGTGACTCGAAATTTGTAGTCTACATTATAAAATGCCCTTGTGGGCTTGTTTAGTGGGCAAGACATCGTGTATGCTTAAGGAACGAATAGCAATGCATCGTTCCACAATACGCAAGGCCCTTGCTGACCCCACCAATTCTGATGATCTTAAATTGTTACCAGTGGCAAGGCACTATAAGCTTAAACAGCACAGCTTGGCCACCTTTCAATGTATGCCCGTTGTACAAGCCCATACTCCAGCCAGGGGAGGAAATAGACACAGGCTTTTGCTCCAGCTTGAGTCGAGAATGATTCACAGACTGGATTCTATGGCCCCCAAAGGCCTGAATGAGGACATGAACTTGGGTTGTTTCTTGTAATTTTTTGTAATTATTACTGTTCAACATCAACTTTATGTATACATGGATCAGCGTAGTTCAAAATGATTAGTTTAAAATGCATTTATTATACAGTATAATTTATTACAGCTTGCATATTCTTGTCGTTCAGCTTCTTCCATTGATTTTATTTCCCCCTCCCGGTTCTCTTCACTTTACCCTCGCTGTGCATTTTGTGTTCTTTATTCCACATTTTTGCAGGTCCATATACTGTATATTTATATAGTCCTACAAACAGCATGTTCCTTTATTTGACCGCACTTTGTGCCTTCAGCAGTACTGGTACACTAGGGGTTAACTAGCAACCTATGCATATCCATGCCGCATGTGACGCCGACAGGTGTATTATGGGTTACCCGACTGGGATTACAGCGGGTTCCATCTGCCATAGGTTTCTACAGATATACGCATGCCAGTACCTGTTATTCTTAGGTACTGTTTAGGACCAAATTCATCCCTGATACAGTACATACACATTTGCAGTGGTGTATCTGTACACGTTCAGTACACATGACAACCACTGGTGTCTGCTGCCTTTAAAAAGTTGAGCACACATGTGGTTGCATTGACAACCGGGCCTGCTGATGCAGCATCAGTTTGTTTACATGCAATCACACTGACAGCTTGGGTTTGATCATGTGACTTTGATTCCACAATAGGAGTACAGACATGGAGTTGGAGCATGATCTAATTAGATTGTATTATGCACAGCTATTTTGTCGCCTGATGATGATGCTTTTTGATGATGTGGAGATGTTTATGTCACTTGGGTGTTGGGGTATATAAGTCACTCACTGTCCTGTGTCTGTTGCACCACCCTGAGGAAGATCCCCCTGTGGGATCGAAACATTGCAGTTATGTGCTGTATTTAATACATTCATTTTCATTCACCTGAGTGCTGTCTCCTTTTTGCTGCTATGCGGTAATGTATACTTTTATTATTTATATGGGACATGCACCTATTCATTATTGAATTTCTATTGAAGTACCAGTGATTTTTTATCACATATATATATATATATATATATATATATATATATTTATATATATATATATATATATATATATATATACCCCGTGGCGACACACTTTATTCTAACACGGCTAGCTCCGCGAATTTCAGATTATCCCGGTTACCTGCGGTTTTGTGTATTGCGTTATTTTCGCGCCCGTGATTTAAGCATTTTATTCCCGCTGTCTGCAATTCTGCAATGCCGTGTATAAACTCATGGGGGTGTTTGCGAGCTGTTGTCTTTGAGTCTAATACCTTCGCGGTTCAACCTACGTCAGTACACAGTCTGTGCGTGCGCGCGCAGTAATAGTAAAATTGCATATTTATTTTATTTTAAAGTACAGTACTGTACATGCTCGGACCCTGTTGGGGTCAAGTGAGAGGGTTCCTAACATCTGGGGGCAAAATTAATTTTATTTCTAGGTGCCCTAGAACAGAAGTTCCCACGCCAATTGGCTGTGAACTTGACCGAGGCCCTAAGTAGATCCCACGCCAATTGCGCGAATAGAATTTAAAATAATCCGTTCTGTGGGTCTGAGTGGGTTGAAATTTGCCTGGTCCTCATGCGGAAGGACCCTTGCCATAGTGGCAAAATATCAGCCTTCCACGACCCCCGGAACCGGAGATAGCAAAAGACAGTTTAAAAGCACATGACCAAAGTGGCTTTTTTTTCTGCCATGCAAGTCAATGGCAGAAACCTAAACTTTAACATCATCCTGACTCCGTTCTGTTGCCACGAGAGGGTCGCAAATTGCCATGCAATCCTGCCGCAATTAGGACTACATGGTGACCAAATCTGAGCCCTCTAGCTTGAACAGAACCGGAGTTGTGGGTCCCGGTTTCTGCTCATTCTGACTTAGCCGTTTCAAAGCTTTCTCCGCCATTACGCTCAATGGTAGGACCCTCCTCACCGGCGTGAACCTTTCTCACCGCCATTACTGGTCGGACCCTGTTGGGATGAAGTGAGGGGGTTCCTAACATGTAGGTGCAAAAATAATTTTATCTCTAGGTGCCCTAGAACAGAAGTTCCCACGCCAATTGCCCTAGTTCCCACGCCAATTGCGCGAATATAATTTAAAATAATCCGTTCTGTGTGTCTGAGCGGGTTGAAATTTACCTGGTCCTCATGCGGAAGGACACTTGCCATAGAGGCAAAACATCAGCCTTCCACGACTCCCGGAACTGGAGATAGCAAAAGACAGTTTAAAAGCATATTACCAAAGTGACTTTTTTTTCTGCCATGCAAGTCAATGGCAGAAACCTAAATTTTAACATCATCCTGACTCCGTTGTGTTGCCACGAGGGGGTCGCAATTTGCCATGCAATCCTGCCGCAACTAGGACTACATGGTGACCGGATCTGAGCCCTCTACCTTGAAAAGAACCGGCGTTGTGGGTTCCAGGTTTCTGGCAGATTGAAATCGGAGAAACATTTACAAAACATTTGTAAAACATGGAGATACATGAAAAATGGATGTTTATACTGTATGAATATTAATTTATAATATATATACAGTATATACAGTGTATACAGTATATAGAAAATCTACTGTTTGTTTTTGGTGCATGGGGCACAAGGAGTAAAAGTGACTTGCTTTTTATGTACTGTATTTGGGGGTTTATTCATCACATTATTATGATGAACTGCCTTTTGAAATTACAGTGCTGTTAACTATTTCAGCCACACACCTCCAGAGTCATTCATTTTCTGCAGTTGCAGTACTTTTGTCATTGTGTTTTTAATCCCTCCCTAGCCAAGCGTCAATCGGCTGAGTCACCCTATCCTACCTACCCCCTCTCTCCACTGGGTCGTTAATCTTCTGCATATTGTCAGTGTGTTCTTAATCCGCCCATAGCCGAGCTACAAACACTCAGTACGCCTGCGTCTAATCACACCATCCCCTTACCCAAACCCTTAGAGGCCTGTTTTGTTAACGGTAATGCTTTGGAAAATCCCCTCTCGAATTTGTAATGTAAATCTGATGTGCACAGCACTGTGAGAATTGAGAGTAAACTGATATTTCATCAGGGTGTGAAAACATTTGTCAGTCAGTATGGTTTACAGTCACATGTTTTAAATACAATACAGTACATTCTTTAATATCTTTAAAATAAAAATATATAAATATATAAATATAAATTTAAATAATTCGTTCTGTGGGTCTGAGCGGTTTAAAAGCACATTACCAAAGTGGCTTTTTTTTCTGCCATGCAAGTCAATGGAAGAAACCTAAAATTTATGTACTGTATTTGGGGGTTGTATTTGGGGGTTTATTCATCAAATTATTATGATGAACTGCCTTTTGAAATTACAGTGCTGTTAACTATTTCAGCCACACACCTCCAGAGTCATTCATTTTCTGCAGTTGCAGCACTTTTGTCATTGTGTTTTTAATCCCTCTCTTTAGCCAAGCGTCAATCGGCTGAGTCACCCTATCCCACTCAGTACGCCTGCGTCTAATCACACCATCCCCCTCCCCCAACACTTAGAGTCCTGTTTTGTTAACGGTAACGCTTTGGAAAATTCCCTCTCGAATTTAAAATGTAAATCTGATGTGCACAGCACAGTGAGAATTGAGAGTAAACTGATATTTCATCACGGAAAAAAAATACAAAGATAAAAATAATCAGGAATAATACAGTACAGTACATACAGTACTGCAGCCTTTATTAAATTCTTCTGGCAGATTGAAATCGGAGAAACATTTACAAAACATTCTTATTCATTGTTGCACTGTAGGGGTCGTTGTCAATGATTATGATTCGCAGGAAAGTGAATAAATATTTATTTTTATTTTTCAGGAACCAAAAAATACAAATATAAAAATATTCAGGAATAATACATAATGCAGTCTTTATTAAGTTCTTTTGGCAGCTTGAAATTGGATAACCATTTGTATAACATTTGTAAAACATGGGGAAACATTAGTAATGCACATTTATAAGAATATTATTTAATACTATATACAGTACTGTAATGTACTGTATAATATATATACTATATACTGTATAGTAATATTATTTTTTCCGTCTTTATCTTTTCCTCATTCTGTCTGCAGTACAGTAGTTCATTGAGAGAGGAGAGGTTTTGTGTACATCATTACTGCTGTTTATATACTCTACATTTGACTGTACAAGCAGATTTGACAGGACACAACACCCCCACCTCTGCCCAGGCCACCCTTTTTCCTGAAACGACAAGAAAACCAAAAATTAGTGCAGTTACTGTACTGTACTGTATGTGTGTACTGTACTGTATTATGGCATTGTGTGATGTGTAGAACTACTGTAGGTGGCTGGTGCAGCTTTCTCTGGAAAGAAAATATTGAGCAGTTAGTAGGCAGTTACTGTAGTACTGTCAAACTAGTCTACTGTATACTGTAACTACTGTATACTCTGACTACTGTTAAATTCTATGTACTATCCGGATGAAGTCACAGGAAGTGACGAAACATGCGGCATGTCGGGTCTTTTAGCTGTTTCATGACTCATGCATAACTACGTCTGCTATCTCTACTAGCTCCTTCAGTGCGCAGATTTGTGTCAAAGCTAATTTTCATTGATACACCCATTTAAAGAGGTGTCAGTGCTGCCACAGGGCGGCACTTGCTACTCACTATCAAAACAGCTTGCTCGTTATAAATAGAACAGATACAATCATGCATACACGTCTATGTTATTTTATATAGACACAGCTGCCCTGACTATCTGGGTCTCGTATGTTATGCCCTATTTCCTCTTTGCAGCAGTGTACAAATAAGCAGCACTGCGGTCACTCGTTTTAAACATCACTCATCAGCCCAGTACTGCGCTTACTACTTTCACCACACCAGCAACTAAAGGTGTACAGCACCCTTGTACCGGCGCCCAAACTGAGACACATACTATACTAGAGGACATATTACTAGAGCAAGTACATCACAATGTGTGACGCATGAACGCACTAATGTACTACTAATACGCATCCCGTAATACACTGGGTTCAATTTAATAAAGTGTTCTATAGTGATCCATAGGCACAGCGCTTTGTGTGTCACTATGTTCAATCACTACTAAACATTTCTACCATACCCAGTGCTCCCTTTACCCGTTACTTACCTAAAACGGGCCATCCAAACAGTTAAATCTCACGCACCGTTCCGGCGCATGCGCAACACGTACATATAATAGACTCCAATTTTTTAACTTACATGACGCATGCGCAGTGTACATATCGCCTGAATGTGCTGCGTGAATACTTTGTAAGTCTCGGTAGAACCTATACGTACTAATATACCACAGGATTAATATCCTTACCTAGACTTCTGATACGAAGAGCATCTATCAAGTTTCATCTAAACAACAAGGGAGACATATTAATGGGAGCATAGTTTGAGACGCATGACGGAGTTTGATACAGACCAACAGTAGTCTATTACTACTCAGTGTATAGCACAGCACTATATACGGTTTTATATACACCATTATATGAATATTTATTAAAGTTGTTTTTTATTTTTATACACCACATCCCACCCCTGACCGTCTATATTTTCAGGTCTGCAGTGCGCCTATTTAAAGGGGATTCTTTGGTGTACCACTCTCGGTGCACATTCTTGTCTATGTGTGTATATATATATATGTGCTGGCAAAGATAGATCTGCTTCTGGAGACCATGTTAAATGTGGAGCAACGGATGCTACAAATGGAACAACGGATGGATCGACGGATGGAGAAGATAGAGGCTGACATAGCGGGCAAACATTATTTGCTCGGTGCTAATGCCCCTGTTTCCCCGACGCCGGAGCAGGGGGGTGACATGGATTTGATGAATGGGACCTTCGACCCCCTTCCATCACAAAGCGCACCCCCTCCACCAGAAGATGTAGTGTACATGTATGCCGTTGAGGAGGACATGACAACCCCGTCAAGACCACACCAGGAGACACACGGCGACCACGACCGGAGGAAAGCTTCCTCCCAGACAACCTACCATCGCCCGTCGCCTCAAGCACACCCGTTCCCAAAAGACCTACACTTGCTCGCATCGAAACGGTGCCCGACATCACCCTGTGCGATCTGCCACCGGCACTCAGGGAGAAGTATAGGGTGATGAGTGCTGGTGCACCCCACAAGTATGTCTTGATCATTTTTAAGCACCATGTTCCCTACTCTTTGCACTGCGAATGGGTGTTCAAAGTGAACTACGATGGGAATCGCGTAAAAAAGGCTCTTCCTGTCAATGTAAGGAAAAACATTGTGGAAGAAATGCGGCGCTTTTATCCAGTTAAAGATCCTGTAATGAAAGGCGTTAGAGACTGCATCAATGGCGTTTTGCGCCATGCAAGGAATCGGCCATGGATGGACAATGTGGAGCACTGAACTGTATTGTACTGTACTGTAAATGCCCTGAAAACCTGCCCTGTTTGCTGCCCTCTAGGACTGAACAGGTGCAGGTCTGACTGACAGTGTTGCGCACCATCCTACTGTACTGTATACAGTACTGTGTTTCTTTAATAAAGGAGATGTTACTTAAAATGCTTCAACATTGTATTTGTAAATAAATGTTTTTGAACTGACAGCACCAATAAAAGAACAGGTTGATTTGTCTACTGTACTGTACTGTGCATTGTTTTCATTTGCTCCTTTGATAGTACTGCATAACAAAAGACAGTGTTTCTAGAATGTCGAGGCTTTCTGCACTGTTTTTTAACTGCCTGATCGCGCAATTGGCGTGGGAACTAGGGCAATAGGCGTGGGAACTAGGGCAATTGGCGTGGGAACTTCTGTTCTAGGGCACCTAGAGATAAAATTATTTTTGCCCCTTTATGTTAGGAACCCCCTCACTTCACCCCAACAGGGTCCGACCAGTAATGGCGGCGAGAAAGGGTCACGCTGGCGAGGAGGGTCCTACCATTGAGCGTAATGGCGGAGAAAGCTTTGAAACGGCTGAGTCAGAATAAGCAGAAACCGGAACCCACAACTCCGTTTCTGTTCAAGCTAGAGGGCTCAGATTCGGTCACCATGTAGTCCTAGTTGCGGCAGGCTTGCATGACAAATTGCGACCCACTCGTGGCAACAGAACGTTGTCATGATGATTTTAAAGTTTAGGTTTCTGCCATTGACTTGCATGGCAGAAATAAAAAGCCACTTTGGTAATGTGCTTTTAAACTGTCTTTTGCTATTTCCGGTTCCGGGGGTCGTGGAAGGCTGATATTTTGCCACTATGGCAAGGGTCCTTCCGCATGAGGACCACGCAAATTTCAACCAGCTCAGACCCAAAGAACGGATTATTTTAAATAATATTCGCGCAATTGGCGTGGGAACTACTTAGGGCCTCGGTCAAGTTCACAGCCAATTGGCGTGGGAACTTATGTTCTAGGGCACTTAGAAATAAAATTCATTTTGCCCATAGATGTTAGGCACTGTATAACACTGTACAGTATACTGTAGAAGACACATAATGAAACGATACTGAAAATGTAGAATAAATGCATAGTTTTATTTTTTCTGGTTTATTACCCAGTATACTGTACGGCCGGAAAACATCAGCATACAGTAAAATATTATACATCGAAATCCCCCTATTAGCCGTTTTCTTTTCTGAGGAAAAACAAAAAGAAAAGTTTTAATGTACAGTAATGGTCAGCCCCCTAAAGAAGTTCCCAGCCAGCACCACCAAAATAATACGGCAACAATACAGTACTCACCATAGAATTTCTCATTCAGCTGGCGCCGGCGCCGGTCCACTGCCAGTCCAGCTTTCTTGATCATCCACGTCGATAGTTTGCAGCGGGACTAGTCCACCTGTAGTCAGCTGATGAGGCCGGAAATCGCTTAGGTACATGCAAGCTTCATCAAAACTGCACGCGAAATCCGACTCAGGCTCAGGGTTGTCACTGACGGTGGGATCTAAGTCAACGATTCTTAGACAGAGGTTATTCGGAGACTAGTATCGAAGATGCATTTGATATTGCCCTCAATACAGAGAGAACATCTTTATTGCCCATTCGGGATGTTGGACACTCTCCCCTTGATACACATGTACAAACTCATAAGAATAAATATAAGAACCAAGGACTCAATAAATCTGACTACAAATGTCCACTGTTTATTTCACCGTTCAATAAACAAAGTGGTAAGATCAAATCAATAATATCCCAGCATTGGAATGTCTTATCTATGGATCCAGTATTAAATAAGTATATTGGTTAAGGTCCTAAATTTGTGTATCGTAGGGCGAGAACAGTTGATTCATATATCTCCCCAAGTGACATAACTGTTCCTAGAGTTAGTAAATCTTCTTTTATCACCAGGAGTTCTTCCAAATGTGGTTCTTGTAGTGTTTGTAAACACATGAAACCTTCAAAAAAAATTCAGGACAGCTTACCGCATCCACATGATAATAGGATTGATAATCACATTAAAAAAATTCTATATCGTAAGCTAAGAGATTTCCTAGCCAGCTCGAATCTAGTGAGATTGACAGAAACAGACAGAGAAATGCTAAACGCCGATTTCTCTTTGGAGGAGCTGTCACAGGCCATTAAAGAACTCAAACCTTCAAAAGCCCCAGGGCCAGACGGCTTCTCGGGGCTATATTATAAGAAGTTTGTCAAGCTGCTTGCCCCAAGGTTGCTCCGAATGTTCAACGCAATTTTAGCGGGAGCCCCTAACCCCAGAGAGATGTTACTGGTGTCTATATCAATAATTCATAAACCTGGAAAGGACCCGCTACACTGCAAAAGCTACCGGCCTATATCACTAATCAACACTGATATCAAACTATATGCTAAATTACTGGCCAATAGATTATGTCTCATCCTACCCAAACTTATACACCCAGATCAGGTCGGTTTTATCAAAGGTCGGCAAGCCGCAGATAATACACGGAGTTTTATTGATCTGCTGGATCTGGCTAACATTACCACCACTCAAAGTATGTTATTAAGTCTGGATGCAGAAAAAGCCTTTGATAGGATAGACTGGCCCTATTTAAAAGAGACGCTTGCGGCATTTGGATTCGGGGATCGGGTGAGTGAAGCGATCCTCTCGCTGTACTCTAACCCTACCGCCAGGGTTGTACACCAAGGCTACCCCTCTCTGCCATTTCAAATATGGAGAGGCACGAGACAGGGTTATCCCCTCTCACCCCTCCTATTTGCCCTGTGTATTGAACCCCTGGCGGCACAAATCAGAGGAAACCCCGACATCTCAGGGTTAAACGCATACTCCCAAACACATAAAGCGGCCCTGTACGCAGATGATATCCTCTTGATTATCACAAAACCTCTCACTTCCCTACCAAACCTATTCGACCTGCTGGACCGGTTCTCTTGGATCTCCGGCTTTAAAATCAAACAGTCTAAATCAGAGGCCCTAAATGTCAATCTCCCTGGACACACAGAAAAATTATTAAAATAAAACTTCAAATTTCACTGGCAACAGAGATCTATCAAATACTTAGGTGTCCACATAACCAAAAATGTTAAAGACATATACAACGCGAATTACCCCAACCTAATCCGGACCCTAAAATCTGACTTGCAGAAGTGGACGTCCAAAAGGATCTCCTTGATTGGACGAATCCATAGTGTCAAAATGAATTTACTACCCCGTATCCTATACCTCTTCCAGACACTCTCAGTACCACTCAGGTTGAAAGATATACATTCACTTCAATCTGACATCTCCAAATTTATATGGGGAGGTAAGAAACCAAGAGTAAATAAAATTAATATGAAAAGACCTGTTCTGGCTGGGGGTTTAGCGGTGCCCTGCCTGTTCTCATATTATAAAGCGGCACAATTAAGCCAAATCGTGCAATGGCAATCCAACCCGAGACTTAAGAGATGGGTTGAATTAGAAAGTGCTGCGTGTGCACCTCTAGAACTCAGCAGCTTAATCTGGCTCCCCAAAATAGCGCAAAAAGGTGCTAAAATGCCGCTCTCCTCAATGACCAACTCGTTGTCAATCTGGGAGGCCACAAAAATCAGACATTCACACACAACACTACATACCATGATGACGCCCCTATGGAACAATCCTGAGTTCGTACCGGGTCTATCGGTCAGTAATATATAGATTTGGAGACAGAAGGGTTACAATCAGATTAAAGATCTGGAAGGTCACGACAGGAAAATTAAGACGTTCGATCATGTCAGATTAGAAAAAGAGATCCCCCACTCAGAATTTTTTAGATACCTCCAGATCAGGGCGTTCTATAACAAATTTGCCCCATACCCCCCACTGACATCCTTCGAAAAGCTCTGACTGGCAGAGACCGATACAAAGGGACTCACATCACAGTTATGCAGAGAGGTAATCGGGTCTGGTGAACAGGAACAAAAGATACCCTCATTTAGATCACAATGGGAAACAGACATAGGGGAAAGCCTAGAAGACGAGGAGTGGAGCGCTATCTTCTTAGCCACGGCAAAGAGTTCCATATGCACCACTCTCAAGGAGAATGCATATAAGGTCCTGATGCGATGGTACCTTACCCCACTGAAACTATCTAGGTTTGTTCCAAGATCCTCCCCTCTGTGCCCCCGTCAGTGTGGAGGATCGGCAGACTTGTTACATATGCTGTGGTCTTGCCCGTGGATCTCTCCACTTTGGTAGACAATTCGAAATTGGATACATAGATTATTTGATCTCTATTTGATCTCTCAATTCCCTCGGACCCGTGGCTTTTTCTATTGAACAGACTACTGGCGGGCCTCTCTAAAGCACACAATAAGCTAATTGCCCATTTTGCAATTGCTACACAGATCACAGCATTATGGAAACGCCTAGATATCCAAACCATCCCAAAAATTCGGAATCGTTTATTTGCCAGATGGAAAAGTTAACGAGTTTAGTTAACGTCCATCTGTCTGACTGTCTGTCCGTCTGCTGGTAAATTGGTCTGTGAATGAATACGTCTTATCCCCCCCGTAAGAAAGTTTGTGTCTAACCGCTATGTCAACGTCATCCTGTTGTTATTACTATCGCCAATTATAGCATATTGTTGCTAAGCCAAATGCACCATATATTGTATTGTATTTAATGTTAATATGAATCAATAAAAATTTAAGTTACAAAAAAAAAAAAAAATATATATATATTAACAGTTTTATTAATTGTAAAAGCCAATTTGTGGTATACCTCATAATGTGGTTGCGGTAAAAGGTACGTGGGGAGAACAATCAGAGCTCTTAAAATCAGGATATTAGAGCACTTAAGACTTATAAGATTGAAGGATACTAATCATCCCGTATTCAAACATTTCTCTGAATGTGGACAGGGAGGCATTGGGAATTTTTCATTCTTGGGCATAGAATTAATTCATAATAGACCTAGAGGAGGTGACCGTATCAATTTATTAAACCGTAGGGAAACGTATTGGATTTTTATTCTTAGAACTCGCTTCCCTATGGGTTTAAATATTGATTGGCAATTGGCCAATTTCTTGTAGGTTTAGATCATTGTTAAACCAAGGTACTTTCATTCATTAATATGTTTTTTATTCATATTTTTATATATTTTTTGGTTCTCTCTTTTCCTTGTTTTGTTTCCTCCCCCCCCCTTTTTTCTGCTTTTCATATTATATATAATTGTTCTATTCCACATATTATTATCTGAAATTCTAAATAGTTATTTTGTTGTTGATTTAATATTATTATGTTGTCATATTGGTTATCTTTATTTATTAGTTATCAATGTTTTTTGTTTTTAAATGGAATTATTTTTAACATTCTCTTGGGCTCCTATATGTTTTACAATGTTGTTTTTCTTTTTTCTTTCTTCATTTTGTCCTTAATTATCTTTATGAGATATAGAGGATTATCAGTTATTTGATTTGATTTGGTCTTAGCATTCTTTTTGTCCTATTGAGGCCATTGTATTTTAGTTGCCCTCACTTGTTTTAGCCTCTCCTCTTGCTTGCATTGACACTTTTGCACTTAGAATGTGCGGAGGCCCACTGCGCATGCGCAAGTGTTGCGCATTGCGTCATGACGTCATTGAGCTGCCGTTTGGCACAAATTGCCTGCAGGTAAGAGGGTATTTGTTGGGTGGCGTCACATTGTGTTTTTATCCTTGATAAAGAATGCTGCGATGTTCGAAACGCGTTGGATGGGTCTCATGACACATTAAAGTACCCTTTTACTTATTTTGATTCTGGGTCCTTTCCTGCTCCATTTGGTTTGTGCGCTCATCCCAATTTTTTTACTTCTACATTTCATCATTGGAAGCTGCACAGCCAGCCAGCCACACCAAGGAATATTAAGTACTTTTATCAATTTAGGGGAACCTGCCAATGAGACTGATAGTGGCTGAGGCTTGTACTACACACCACCTGTCTTCAGGAGGACAGTACCCATTATTGTCTATTTTATATTTGGGATTACGGATTCATTTGGATGGTGGTTCTGGCATTATAATATTATTATTGGCCTGGCATTGGAGAGCTTTTGCCATCTCTCTATCTTATGATTGTAAAGGAGGATCTTTTTATTTGTATTTTTATAAGGTTTAATATGAATGTATACATTTTTTAATATATGATGTGTTATTTTAAAGGTTACACGTAATTTCTATGCTGATGTGGGAATTAAGTCCATTTGCCCATTGGTTAGGGATACTCTTACCTATTAACCTATAGTAGGAGAGGTTAATGTTAGATTAGGGGGTATATAAGGATCCTCTAACAGGTCACTGCTACTCCTGACGAAGCCGTCACTTAGAACGGCGAAACGCGTAGAGCATGACCCTCAGCCTACGATTGAGAGGGAGAGAGATTGTTGAGAATCCCGTGACGTCACTACACAACCGGCCAAAACACCAGAAGTGACATATCTCCCCGGCAAAGACGCAGAACGGAGGCTTGAAGTGGCGGCGGGGGTGTGCTGTGACTTTGAGATCGCTACTCAGTCACCATCTTCACCTCACCTTCCATGCTGTATTTGCTTTTGGATCTTGTATGCTTCCAATTTTACTTTTTTGGATAAATCGTTTGTTACCATTTGCACCTTGGCTTTGTGAATCTCTCTCTTGAGATTGTGATACCTCCTACCTGCTCCAGCCTGTGACCATCCACTTTAGTTGGATAACTGCATATTTATTTCCAGTACATTGTGAGTGTTCACTTAGGAGCTTTCTACACATTGTGTTTGGTTTAGACAATATTGCACTATGTAGTTTTTATTCTTTTTAAGGTTCATCTTTGCTCCCCTGGTTCTTCTTTGCCTGTTTTGCTTTTCAAGTCTGTGCTGACAGAGGGAGCCCTTGCAGTGAGACGCAGAAGGTTTCCAGGGTAGGATTTTGCCGGAGCACTGTGCTTCAATGTGCTGAGAATCTTACCTGATTCCTGGGTACATCTCTGGGGTGTCCCATAACTCAGGAACCCCGCTACATATAAAAATCTGATTAAAGATTCTCTGCAAAACCCATCCTTAAACTTAAAGCCTCGCGAGCTCCACTGCCCAGCAGCCCTGGAAAGGCAAAACACAGAAAATATTGAAATATTGCATAGTTATTGCACAGACTGAGTGATACATATATGACAGCTGGGAAAAGGAGCTTACACTCCAGGACATTTACACACGGATCAGGGTTAACCAAGTGGGCTTAACTTTATTATTGAGCCTGGTTACCACCTCACCGTCACACCTCCCCCCTCATGAAGAAGGCTCTGTTACGACCGCCCATCCAGCGGTTGAACTGTCCTGACACCTCTTGAGGTTTGGGACTGTCAAGGGGTGATAGTTCATCCACATTGCCATGCTCGCTGCCTTTTTTGTGCTGTATTCTGATGTCAAATTCTTGCAGCGCAAGACTTCAGTGAAGCAGCTTGGCATTCTCCCCGGACAACCGTTTTAGCCAACTTAGAGGGTTTTGATCAGTGATCACCATAAATGTACGGCCATACAAATAGAGCTGAAGTTTCCATAGAGCCCACACAATAAGCCAAACAATCCTTTTCAATGGTGGCATAAGCCACTTCCCTGGGCAGCAGTTTCCTGCTCCGGTACACCACAGGATGCTCTCCTTCCTCCTCACCGCACTTGACTGAGTACAGAACCAATACCAAAGTCCGAGGCATCAGTCTGTACCAATTTTTTTTTCATAGTCTAGGGAAGCCAGGATAGGTGCGCTGGCTAGTATTGTCTTGAGTGCCTGAAATGCTGTTTCACAGCAGGCTACGAGAACTTGGTGTTGCTTCTGTGTCAAGTCTATCAAGGGTTTAGCCACGGCACTGTACTGTGGGACAAACTTCCCATAGTAGCCAGTGGTGCCTAAAAAAGCCATAACCTGCTTCTTGGTCTTGGGGACTGGCCACTGCAATATAGCCTCAAACTTAGCTGGTTCAGGCTTCAGATGCCTTCCACCCACCTGGTGCCCATGGTACAATACCTCTGCCATACCTGCTAAACACTTGGTGTGTTTCAATGTGAGCCCATCTTCCCTAATTCTACTCAGCACCGCTGCTACATGCACTAGGTGACTATCCCACGACTCGCTAAATGTAATGCAATGTCATCCAAGTATGCCCTTGCAAAGCTTTGCATCCCCTCCAGAAACCTATTGACCAGGCGCTGGAAGATAGACGGGGCATTCTTCATCCAAAATGGCATCACTAAATATTCATAGAGGTCACTTGTAGTAATGAATGCTGACTTCTCCCTAGTCTCCTTGGTGAGCGGGATCTGCCAATACCCTTTGCACAGATACTTTGCCCCCGCAAGCTCATCTAACAGCTTATGTGCATGTGGGGCATGGGATAAATTTCACTGTTTCTCCATCAAAATAAATTTCTTCGTTTTGCGCATGCAGAATTCGTTTCCAAGTCCTTAGTTCTAATGAACTTTTACAACGGGGTACAATCTTTGGTTGCAATGAAACATCTTGGAAACGAACGCTGTCCTTTCCGATGTCACACAGATGAATGATATCGAACACATACCCGATAGTCTGCACGGGCTTATAAAACCCTCCCAAGCCTATCGGGATAATACACAGCCAATCTTGGCGTGAGAAGCAAATTCCCACCCGATGGCAAGTTTGCCAGCAGTTCCTGCAACCAGGCAAAGGGCTTCACGGTATGCCAAGGGTCATGCGCTAACTTCATACTTAAACCACTTAGCATACCAGACCAAGCCCCCCTGCACGGCTGCAGAAAGTCTGCCTTTTTTGCAGGATGCCCGGACATCTGCTAGGCAAACTGTTTATTCACATTTCCTGTCATTTAGCACTTTACCCAGGTCGGTGTCTTTTGATGCCACAGACTTTTGAAGACACCCTAGAGCCTGCTCCACAGGGAGTCTCAGAAGCCCTGACTTACATTATACATGACTCATCCCTGATCATAAATGACAATGGTGAATGCTTAATGTATCCGTTGCCCTGCCTGACTGAAATGTAAATGTCCCGGTTCCTATAACTTTAAAGTACTAAACTCTAAGCTACTTCTTATTTATGCTTTTAAATAAATGTTACAGTTCTAATCACTATACTAGATTATATGTCTATCCCCTAGCACTCTGCATACCAAAAATTAGAACGCTAGGACGTTCCTGTCCAAAGTTAGCTGCTTAATTGTGTGAGGGCAATTATGTGGTTTGTGGTTAAACTTTTCCCCCATTTGAGGTTGGGATGCAATGTTGTAATCCCCGGCCTCAATCGATAACCGCACACGTACTTTGCCAATTGACCTTAATTGAATGGGGAAACCACATTATACACTGTTGTGATCTGGCGTCTTTTCCTGACCACAGACAACACTTAACCAATTTAAATTGCGGTTAAGGCTTCCCTTGCTTGTCTGTGGTTACACAGTGATACAGTGTTATAATGCCAGGCTCGACCACAAAACCACAAGCACACTTATCCAATTAACCTTTAAACAGCGCTAGATGCCCCTTATTCCTAGCAGGCGCATTTTAGACATATTAATACATATTATTGAGACTGTAGGCAGCTGTGGGCTGCAGAACTGAAACTCTACAGTCACTTTAACTGACTCAGGGGAACCTTGTCACATGACACATGAGTTATACTTGTGTGCCCCTTATACCTGACGGGATACACTTTTAACATAATTACAGGGTTGTCGGCATCAGGGAACTGCAGAGCTGACACTCTACCTTTACCCACTATGACTCCGAGGACCCTGTTTCATGGTTTATACAGTTGTTACAGGGTATTAATCTCATCCCCTTATTCCTGGGGAAGAGACACAGACATTTCACATACATTTACAGTATTATTACCCTGGTTGGGTTGCAGAGCTGACACTCTACAATTCCTCACCAGCTTTTAGGCAACCAGCCAGGCCAAATGCCTTTATTAATGGCCTGGGGACCTTCACTGTCACAGTCATGCATAAACTTGCAAAGGCATCATGCTGTGATGATTCCAGAATGTCTAGGAAAGTCCGGACTTAACAATGTACCGACACTTTAAAGTGTTAAGAGAAGGGAAGTAAATGTAAACAGGTTTCCCAGCCAGATGTCCAGATGTCCGGGACAGAGGTAGATATTCTGTCGATGAAAAGGGGGCTTGGTCAGGTGTGTTAAACGGCTCAGGTGTGATGTTAGCGCATTACCCGGGTCATACGATGAAGCCCCTTGCCCGGCTGCAGGAACTGTGGGCAACTCTGCCATAGGGTGGAGATTTTGTTCCCACGCTGAGATTGGCTGCACACAGTACAGTTTGGCTTAGAATGGGTTTAAAATTCTGACCAGTAAGTGGGGAAGTTAGATTAATCTAAGACACATCGTGCGGTACAAAGACTATTCCATCGTAACTAAGGATTGTACCCCACTTCAGGAGTTTGTTGGAACTAAGGATTTGTGAACGAATCCTGCAAGGACAGAACAAAAAGTTTACGGTGGAGAAACAGGGGTCGCATGCAGCGCCCCTAGCCAAGGACTGCCTCACTGCTCAATTGCGCACCAACCCTGCTTCCCGGGAATTGGTGCCTGGAGACTTTATTTTCGTTAAGTTCGTTCCATGTAGATTTTATTTCGTTTTGCCCCATCCCAGTAAGTGTTTATTCATGTTATTTTGTATATCAAGCTGTGTGTGTTTCTCGTGTAAATAAATCCCAATGTATTTTATCTCACGTTTTGCTCAATCAAAGAATCCGTGTATTTTTGTGTTAAAAGCATTGGTCTCCCGTGACAAGTGCACATGCCATAACAGGGTTGCAAAGCTGACACTTCAAACTCTCCAATATAGCTCAGGGGCACCCAGCCAGGCATAATACCTTTATTATTGGCCTGGGTACCCCTTCACCGTCACATGGACTACCTAACTCATGAGGAGAGGCTAGTTAAATTAGATTTATTTACATTGAAAAGAGGCCTATGAGAAGGCATATGATAACTATATACAAATATATTCAGAGACAGTACAAGGAGCTTTCAAAAGAACTATGTATCCCAAGGACGGTACAAAGGACTCGGGCCATCCCTTAAGGTTGGAGAAAAAGAGATTTAATCAGCAACAAAGGAAAGGGTTTTTTACAGTAAGGGCAGTTAATATGTGGAATGCATTACCAATAGAGACTGTGATGGCAGTTACAATAGATTTGTTAAAAATAAAAGGTTGGATATCTTTTTAGAAAGGAAAGATATACAGGGATATACCAAATAAGTCAACATGGGAAGGATGTTGATCCAGGGAGTCATCCAATTGTCAATTCTTGGAGTCAGGAAGGAATTTATTTTCCCCTTATGAGATATCATTGGATGACACGTCACTGGGGTTTTTTGTTTGCCTTCCTCTGGATCAATAAGTAAGTATAGATATAGGATGAAATATCTGTTGTCTAAATTAAGCATACTGTAGGTTGAACTTGATGGATGCATGTCTTTTTTCAACCTCATCTTCTATGTAACTATGTAACTATGTATAACGTTTGTAAGATTTCAATTATATTATTATTATATTGTTATGTTGTGCTCTTCCATCTTCTTCTGAATCTTCTTCAATCTCCATCTCCATCTTCATTTTCTTCTTCTTTATCTTCATCTTTAACACCCTCGTAATCCAATTGGAGGAGGCGATCCTTCCTCCTAAGCTTCTTGACATCAAATTAGGCTGTACAGGCTTTTAAAGGCCTTTGACATCATATTTCAGGGCAAATGGTTCACACGCCATCTGATTGGCTGTGAAAACCATGTGACATTATTTTTATTAAGTGACATCATGTACTGGGATTGAAGCCAGCCAATCAGAATGGCTGTGCTTCCTTCCCATTTAACATGATGTCACTAAATCCAAGAAGGCCGGCGACACATGGTTTTTCAGCCAATCAGATTGGGGATATAGTATAGAAGATAAAGATGGAAGAACATGCAGAAGAAGATAGAAGAGAACAAAATGAATTACAATTTTTACAATTTACAGATGAAGAAAAAGAAAGAAGAAAAGACTTAGGATTTTTTTTAACTTTGTTTTTTTTAACCTTACCTTTTAACCGTTGCTGTTTGGGATCGTGGGTTGGTTCGAGAGTATGCAGAGACCATGGGAATCAGAAGGTGAAGGCATCTAAAGGTAAGTTAAAAAATTAATGTACTGTATGTTATTTTTATTTTATAGGTTTTTTCACTGTATTTTTAATTGTTTATTTATATGTTCTTTTGGATGTTTGCATTTTAATAGTGGTTTATTTTTGGAGTTTTGAATTTGAAGGATTGTGTTTTTTTGGAGATTTATTTTATTTATTGATAGTTTTGGTTTGGTGTTGGAATAGTTAATTCTGGTGTTGATTTGGTATTTGATTAATTTATTGGTGGTAATTTTGTTGTGTTTACTTGATTTTTATGTTGATTTGGTAATTGCTTTTTTTAATTGGTCCACCATTGACTGGCATAGTGTTAAATCATATCCATATTATATGGGCATGATTTACCCACTGTGCCAATCATTTGGTTTATTGGCATTTTTTATGTGTTGATTTTTATATGTAATGTGTTGTATTTTGGGCCTGTTTAGTTTTAGCTTCACCATTTATTGCTATAGTGTTAAATCATGCCCATATTATATGTTCAAGATGTACCCACTGTATCAATGAATTGGTGGAGGGTGGGGGTAGTGGGTTTGGGGTGGGTTGCTAGGCTTTCCGGGTCGGTAGCAGGGCAGGGTGGGTTAACCCCTTAATTACTATAGTGGTTATTAACAGCTAAAATGATTAAGGGGTTAGGGGCCATTAGATTGTATTTTGCTATGTATTCTTTCTGGCAACAGAGGACATGGACCTGCAGGAGGCTGACGAGGACATCCTTCATATTGCCTGGGGTAAGTAGAATGGTTTTAATTTACTTTATTTATGCTTGCTGGCTAAATTTGTGTTTAATAATGGTCAAATAATATATTATCCATTTCTGAATAATTGTTATTTTGCCCATTTCTGTACTGTATGTGTTTGGTGGGGTGGGGGGAGGAGTATTTATTGAAATGTAGATCATGTTTTTATTTTTTTAATACAGGAATGGTACTGTAGGCCAGCGGGGACCCATGGACACCACCCGAGGACACCTGGATACCCACAGGGACCACCTGAGGACCCACAGACACCTGTGGGGAGAAACCGGAGAACCCTATGGGACCCCGCAGGCACCCAGACCCCATGGGAACCACCCTGAGTACACCATGGGGATAACCTGTGGCCCCCAGACAACCGCAGGGACCACCCATGGACCGCATGGAAAATACTGTCCTGCGCTTCGGCTGTCTTGTAAGGCACCTATGGTTTCAAGCCGTCAATTAGCTGATAGGGAGGGAGCTGTTTACGGCCACTGAGTAACCCGGAGTAGGGGGGAATAAATAAACCCTTACCTATTGATTCCTTCCGGTCTGGGACCTGCTCTCCTCCGCAGCATGTGCGTGCAGCCTTCAGAGGTAATCAGGAAGTGAAAGGCAGGAATCCTGCGCCACTGCACATGACAGACTGTAGAAACTCCCGGATGATCTTCAAAAAAACTTTATTGCACTGTACACATAGGGCTACACCACGATCTCCCCCTCTACGCGTTTCACCCTCTCAGATAGGGCTTCGTCTCGGAGTGAGGAGACGTGGTGTTAGCCTGGAATTTAAATATTAAAAAGCCTGCGAAAACGCGTAAAAAAATGAACCCCTTCATGTGAAAATTGCCTAAAAAAGGCACTAGCATCTCCCATAGGCATATAGGAGCCAACTAAATACATTAATAATTTCATTATTTAAATATTGGCTCATCTTCTTACTGGACAGTAACATGAAGGTATCCTAAAGGTATCTTAAAAATTGCTGACAACATCTCACAGTAATACTGTCCCCCTGAAATGATAATTAATTATCAAGTATATATTCAAATCCTGCAAAGATATACTCTAAACATATATAACCCCCATTAATGAAGGCTAAATTAGTAGTTAATATTAACCACTGCAAGTGGTACGCTCTTTCAGGGGAAACAGCATGAGAAGGTGAGGGAAGGGAAAGGGGAAGGAGGGGTGGCAAGGGATGGGGGAAGTGAGTGAATGCTGGATAGGGGAAGGGGAAAGGGAAGTGGAGCAGAGTGGTGGGGACAGGGGTGGGGACGGGGGGAAAGGGGGGAGGGTGGATGGGGAGGAGGGGGGGAGGGGGAGTGGGGGGAAGGGGACAGGAGGGGGGGGGGTACCTAGAGGAGGGAGGGGGGGAGGAAAGGGGAGGTTAAGAAGGGGGAAGTTGACAGAAAATGGAGGCAGAAAAGGAAAGAAAAACAGATCCGGAATTAAGTTACAAATCATCTGTAACCCAAAACACTAAGTGCTCATTATTGAAATCTAAATTATAAGAGGACAAAGCAGATTCTCGTGCTCTGAAAAGATCGTGCTCTGAAAAGAGCATATCATGACATCTTATAAAAAACTTATAAAAGCATCGCAGATCCCATTCGACATTCAGTCCATTGAGTTGTAGGGTGCTCAATGCAAAAATCCAATGAGCCTCTCGCTGATGCAAGATTTTTACCCTATCCCCACCACGGGGGGGGTAATGGAATGTGCTCAATGGCTATACATTGCAGAGCCTCTACTGAACCCATTGGACATGTGTTAAAATGTAAAGAAATCGTATGCAACATATCGTGGTTCCGTATGAGTCTTAGGTGCTCTAAGATGCGAATCTTGAGCACTCTGCTGGTTAAACCCGCGTATTGTTTGTTGCATCCGCATTTCAGTAGGTAAACCACAAAAAAATTGGTCTGACAAGATATAAAAGATTTAATTTTAAATCTGCGTGTTTCATCACGGTTGGTGAAGTGTGTTGCTTTACTCATGTTTGGGCATATTTTACAGTGACCACATTTAAATGAACCCAGTAGCCTAGGAAATAGAGATAATCTATTTTTGTTATGATTCTTTACTTGTACCATGCTAGGTGATAAAAAATTACCCAGTGTAGCCGCTTTACGAAAGACTACCCGAGGGCAAGTGCAGACCATTTTACCTAACAAGGGGTCTAAAGCTAGCGTAGCCCAGTGTTTACGAATAATCATTTTGATAGCATTGGCTTGTTCGCTGTAATTTGTGATAACAAAAGGCGCATCAGTGTTCTCGGATGGTATACTCTGGCCAGACTGACGATTATCCATATTAGTTAGCATCTCTCTCTCAGTATTGAGTGCTGCGTAATAGGCTAGATCAAGATCTTTTCTGGCATACACCCTTGACAGGAATCTGTCTCTCATTTCTCCCGCCCTGTGTTCAAAGGCCTCCAAAGAGGAACAGTTCCGACGTAAACGATGGAACTGTCCCTTAGGAATGCCCTTGATCAGAGGACGGGCATGGCAGCTTCTAGCATGAAGTAATGAGTTCCTGGCATTATCTTTGCGGAAGATATCAGATTGAATTTTATTCTCAATGTCAATATATAAATTGAGATCTAAAAACTGTATTTGATACATATCAAATACATGAGTAAATCTGAGATTTAGAACATTATTTGCCAGGTAGTCAAAAAACTTCTTAAGCTCCTCCTCTCCACCACTTCAGATCATGATAAGATCATCAATATAGCGCTTATAAAACGCTATATGATGTCTAAAAGCATTGGTATCTCCAAACACGTGGGACATCTCCCACCAACCCATGAAGAGGTTGGCGTAGGAGGGGGCAAACGAAGTCCCCATAGCAGTCCCACGTGTTTGGAGATAAAACTGTTTGTCAAAAAGAAAATAGTTGTGTGTGAGTGAAAATCTAATGCTGTCCAATAAAAAGGCAATATGTGCAGGAGAAAGAGCAGAATGATTGTGAAGAAAAAATTCAATAGCTGTGAGCCCGTGGTCGTGCTTAATGATATTGTATAAAGAAGCTACATCCAATCTTGCATCAGCGAGAGGCTCATTGGATTTTTGCATTGAGCACCCTACAATCCAATGGACTGAATGTCGAATGGGATCTGCGATGCTTTTTATAAGTTTTTTATAAGATGTCATGATATGCTCTTTTCAGAGCACGAGAATCTGCTTTGTCCTCTTATAATTTAGATTTCAATAATGAGCACTTACTGTTTTGGGTTACAGATGATTTTTAACTTAATTCCGGATCTGTTTTTCTTTCCTTTTCCACCTCCATTTTCTGTCAACTTCCCCCTTCTTAACCTCCCCTTTCCTCCCCCCCTCCCTCCTCTAGGTACCCCCCCCCTCCCGTCCCCTTCCCCCCACTCCCCCTCCCCCCTACCCCCCACCCTCCCCTCCCCCTTCCCCCTGTCCACCCCAGTCCCCACCACTCTGCTCCACTTCCCTTTCCCCTTCCCCTATCCAGAATTCACTCACGTCCCCCATCCCTTGCCACCCCCTCCTTCCCCTTTCCCTTCCCTCACCTTCTCATGCTGTTTCCCCTGAAAGAGTGTACCAATTGCAGTGGTTAATATTAACTACTAATTTAGCCTTCATTAATGGGGGTTATATATGTTTAGAGTATATCTTTGCAGGATTTGAATATATACTTAATAATTAATTATCATTTCAGGGGGAAAGTATTACTGTGAGATGTTGTCAGCAATTTTTAAGATACCTTTAGGATACTTTCATGTTACTGTCCAGTAAGAAGATGAGCCAATATTGAAATAATGAAATTATTAATGTATTTAGTTGGCTCCTATGATATCCCTATGTACTGTGCATTTATATGCCTATGGGAGATGTTGGTGCCTTTTTTAGGCAATTTTCACATGAAGGGGTTAATTTTTTCACCCGTTTTCGCGGGCTTTTTAATGTTTAAATTCCAGGCTAACACCACGTCTCCTCACTCCGAGACGAAGCCCTATCTGAGAGGGTGAAACGCGTAGAGGGGGAGATCGTGGTGTAGCCCTATGTGTACAGTGCAATAAAGTTTTTTTGAAGATCATCCGGGAGTTTCTACAGTCTGTCATGCAAAGTGGCGCCGGATTCCTGCCTTTCACCACCCATGGACCCCTTGGGCCCACAGACACCCACGTGGACAACTTGGAGGCCCACAGAGCCAAGCGAGGACCACCCGAGGGCCCACAGACACCCATGGAAACCTTGCACAATACAGTGTAAAACTCCGTTTTAGCAAAAACACTTGTACTGCTACGTGATTAAACTACACATCAGCTTACCACGCATCGCGTGCGCAGCTCCCATCAAAACAATACCAGTGTGGGACATATTTTTATTTGTGCACAGGGAAACGTCACATCAGACAACTAGAATTCACTCATAGGTGTTTGAGATCGTAGTATAACACAGCGCCTGTCTATTTACTTACCTTACACTACACGCAGAGTACACAAACAGTATCAGTATAAGCCCGTTCTGACGCATGCGCTGTCTGAGCTCATACAATAATCTGATGACTACAAACTGCCCTACTCATGACGCATGCGCGGTTCGTATTACACGAAGGGTATACTATAGTGACACTTAACGATACTGTTTGAACTTAACATTATCAGCAAGCGTGTACGCGGCTACCCACAAGACAATACTGGTATGGGACATATTTCTTTTTAAAGTGTGCACTGGAAATTTGCAAATTAAGCAACTATAATTCAATCTAAGGTGTTTCAGATCTTCATTATCAGAGCGCCTGTCTGTTTACTCACCTTACACTACACGAAGAGTACACCGAACTGTATTAGCATAACCTCGTTCTGACGCATGCGCGGTCTGAGTTCATACAAAAATCTTATGGCCACAAACTGTACTGCTTACGACGCATGCGCAGCTCTTGGTATACGAGGGGTGTACTATACATGAGGCATCTCTATGCCCTAATTCCTCTGCTGTTGTGTCAGTAACACAAATGCAGCATGACTTAGAAATGAGTGACAGTAAGTACCACTGAGCGACACTGTGTTGAATTTAACATTATCAGCAAGCTTACCGTATCAAGTGTACAGTGTACTTGCTATTTCAGCAACCACCACCCAGATCCGGAAAAAGTGTGATAACACACAGTCTTCTATGAACGTACGTGTTAAACATAGACCAATATCCCCATAACCTGTTCAACTCAGGAGGTGTTTTTACAAACAACCCCCTGCAAATCTTTCACCAACAGCCAACCACGGCACCTTGTCCAAGCTAAATATACAGCTATATACACTAAACAGGGATACAGGGAACGGACTCCTACAGTGGAGCATTGGTCGTATATGAAAATAATATAACCCTCCCAAACGAGGGATCAGGTGGAACTATCTAAATCAGAAAATGGATTAAATATACACAACAGGATCTTCATCTATCCATCAGTATATACCAAGGATACGAGAACCTCATCCAAGGGCACAGGGATTAGAAGCAAAAGAAGAAAAACTGAAAAAGTAAAGGAGACATCAATACTTATATCCTATAGAGTAGTACATAGGAGCTAAAGGAGACGCATGGTAGAGACCGAATAGACGTTAGTTGTCTATTTTTTATTTGAGTATATAGATCCACACTATATACTGTTTTAACTAAACGTTTGACATATTAGTATGAAATAAAGTTAACTTCACCTACTACATTCACCCCTGACCGTATATACTATAAAGGTCTGCGGTGCGCCTGCAAAAGGGATTCTTTGGTGTATTTCCTTTGATACACTTTTCAAGCTACTTCAACACATCCCTAGGCAGCACGCTCTTTCCAACAAGGGGTCTTAAGAGCGAGGTTTTCTCCACTACAGTACATAGATACATAGTTACATAGTAGATGAGGTTGAAAAAAGACGTAGGTCCATCAAGTTCAACCTATGCTAAATTTAGACAACAGATACTTTATCCTATATCTATACTTACTTATTGATCCAGAGGAAGGCAAACAAAAAACCCCATTGAGGGGAAAAATTAATTCCTTCCTGACTCCAAGAATTGGCAATCGGATTAATCCCTGGATCAACATCCTTCCCATGTATACTTATTTGGTATATCCCTGTATACCTTTCTCATCAAAAAAGATGTCCAACCTTTTTTTGAACAAATCTATTGTATCTGCCATCACAGTCTCCATGGGTAATGAATTCCACATTTTAACTGCCCTTACTGTAAAGAACCCTTTCCTTTGTTGCTGGTGAAATTTCCTTTCCTCCAACCTTAAGGGATGGCCCAGAGTCCTTTGTACTGCCCGTGGGATGAAAAGTTATTTTGAAAGCTCCTTGTATTGTCCCTGAATATATTTGTATATAGTTATCACATCCCCTCTTAGACGCCTCTTTTCTAATGTAAATAAATCTAATTTAGCTAGCCTCTCCTCATAAGTTAGATTGTCCATCCCCTTTATTATTTTGGTGGCTCTTCTCTGCACTCTCTGTAGTTCCATAATGTATTTTCTTTGGATTGGTGCCCAAAATTGTACTCCATATTCAAGGTGTGGTCTTACTAATGCTTTGTAAAGGGGCATAATTATGTTTACTTCCCTTCCATCCATTGCCCATTTGATGCAAGATAAGATCTTGTTTGCCTTTGCAGCTACTGCATGACATTGGGCACTATTGCTAAGCCTGCTGTCTACAAGCACTCCTAAATCCTTCTCCTTCAAGGATTCTCCCAATATATCTCCATTTCATTTGTAAGTCGCCTTTTTATTCTTGCATCCCAAATGCATAACCTTACATTTATCTGTATTAAGCCTCATCTGCCATTTACCTGCCCACATTTCCAGTCTCTCCAAGTCCTTCTGAAGAGAAATTACATCCTGCTCTGATTTTATTACCTTACACAATTTAGTATCATCAGCAAAGATGGAGACTTTGCTCTCGATCCCAACCTTAAGGTCATTAATAAACAAGTTAAAAAGCAGGGCTCCCAGTACCGATCCCTGAGGTTCTCCACTCATGACTTTAGCCCAACCTGAAAAAGCTCCATTTATGACAACCCTCTGTTGTCTGTCCTTTAACCAGTTTTCAATTCAGGTGCATATATTATTACTGAGTCCAAATTTCTTTATTTTGTACACCAACCTCTTGTGCGAAACCGTATCAAAAGCCTTTGCAAAATCTAAGTAGACCACATCAACTGCATTACCCTGTCTAAATTCCTACTTACCTCTTCAAAGAAACAAATAAGGTTCGTTTGACAAGATCTATCCTTCATAAATCCATGCTGACTATTACTAATAATTTTGTTTTCCATTAAGTATTCCTGAATATTATCCTGTATTAAACCTTCAAGTAGTTTCCCTACTATTGAAGTCAGGCTTACAGGTCTGTAATTTCCCAGTTGCGATCTAGCTCCCTTTTTAAATATAGACACCACATCTGCTTTACGCCAATCTTGTGGTATTGAGCCTGTGGAAATGGAGTCCTTGAATATTAAATATAATGGTTTTGCTATTTCTGAGCTTAACTCCTTGAGAACTCTTGGATGCATGCCATCGGGGCCAGGTGCCTTATTTACTTTAATTTTATCAAGTCGCTTATGAACTTCATCCTCAGTTAACCAGTGATAGAACAAAGTGTGCAATTAAAACATACTATAAAAATACACTGTAAAAATTATTATAAAAGTAAACCGGTGACCAATAATATAAATTAGATAGTAAAAAATACAAAGTGATCCCATTCAACCTTCAAATAAGGAAAAGTCTTCTTGTTCCTTGGTGATCAGTGGGCGAAAAGGATGAGGGAGCGGGATCACATATGTAAACAAAGAGAAAAAAGCAATTCCTGAGAAAGCTATTGAAGATAGCGAAACGCATAGAATCGAGGCAACAACGGAGCGACATTGAGGTGGACCGACGCCGAGTCTGAAGTGGTGTTTCCTGAGGCCGCATTTGGATATACCGCCTGCAAGGCGCTTCCGGGTTCCACCAATCACGGAGCGGTGAGGACATCTTCGCTCCATCTGATAACTCTTACATGCTGATTTTAACTTGTGAATTTGTAAGTGCGCACTTGTGAAGTGCTTCTTTATTAAAGTACCTTAAACTGTATACTGTCTATGCTATGGTGTTTCTCCGCCTTCTGTCCTAGTACACCCACATCCATCTCCTGCACCCAGAGGGTTCACTACGCGGAGTCTCAGTTTCTATACACCATTGAATGTGACACACTTGTTTGACTCACACGTATGTGAGAATAACATCTACAGACTTTTTATCTACACTTTACATAATTTTCACTACTGTGCTGTACTATTTACTTTTTTCTCTTTGTTTACATATGTGATCCCGCTCCCTCATTCCATTCACCCTTTTTTAAATCCAGGCATCATGTCTGTTTTACGCCAATCTTGTGGTACTGAGCCTGTGCAAATGGAGTCCTTGAATATTAAATGTAATTGTTTGGCTATTACTGAACATAACTCTTTAAGAACTCTTGGATGTACACCATTAGCGCCTGGTGCCTTATTTATTTTGATTGGTCCATACTGGTAATGGTATTGGGGCAGGTACCTAGGCAGAGACAGGAACTAAGGTTGGGGCAGGTACTTTAGTAGATGCAAGTAGTTGGGATATAGGTTTATCTTAGTTTCAGAGTTGATTGGTCTGTATTGGAAATGGTATTTGGGCAGGCACTCACATTGGAGCAGGTACTCGGCTGGAGGAAGATTGGGGGAACCGGTTTGGGAAGGTCTATCATTCAATTTCTTGGTCCAGACTATTCTCTTTCTCCTTCGAAAGCTGTCATGATAAAAATACCCATCCACAATGCGTGCAGTGCCGAGCAACCGCCCCTGTTGCCAGGATGCAGAGGTATTATAATAAAGCAATCATTCATGCTTAAGTGGTGTCTAATAGAATTCCTCAACCATTCTTGGTTTGGTTATTCTCTGTAGAATTTGTACTTATCAACGATATACTCATAGATCCCATCTAGAGTTGATCTCTTATTTGCCCTGACTACACTATACTCATAGATCTCATCTATATTTGCTCTCTTATCTGTCCTGACTTGAATTGCTCAATATATGATATAGGCATAACTGCAAGCTGGTATTGTGTAGCATGGAGGAAGAGCCATGTCCCATGCCATGCACAGTAACAAAAAAAGTTATGACACAGATTCCATAAATGCATAGTGTTTTTTTTAATTAAGTGTGAAACTGAAACAGTAGATATGTACAGCACTGTCCAAGGTCATTAAACATAGACACATCTGCACATTTATCTTCTCCTAAGACACCTGCACAGACTGCGTTGTACCACTCAGCGTATCATAGGTAAAGCTATTCAGTGTGCCACCTGCTGGACATATACTGAACTGCAGAAACACAAATGATAATTCTGTCTGAACACAAACAAGGTCCATGCGGCTCACTGCGGTGAGGAGCAAGGTGAGGCTGCACATGAGGTGCACACTATTCAGGGCAAATTATACATAAATCATGGTCCATCTGTGTTTACATGAATCTCTTCCACATACAGATGCAACGGCCGTTATTTTAAGGAATTTCGAAATGGAATTCCGAGATATGCCCGAGATCCCCTGCTGTGTTACTCCGGCGGGCCATTAGTCTGCAACTGACCATCTCGCGACGCAACACGGGTGTACCCAGATATTCCTTAAAATAACGTCCGCTGCATCTGTAACAATGTTAGATGTAAGAAACTTATTGCTATTCCACATAGCATGTTCCTACAAGCTCATAGAAACTTAACTGAAACACGTCACACGATCAGACTCATCTAAGAGTAGGAAGTGCAGAAAGGAACAGGAGAAAGTAACTTCTAGACTATTGTGAGTATTAGTTTGATGAGTTTGATAACTTAAACAGTTGGGAGTGTTGTCCTTGTAATCTTTATGCAGTTGTATACAAGTGTTACTTGCATTGCAGAACTATGTGCTGTTGCTGAGTGCTACTTATGCTGCCACTTCTTCTTGCACTCCATCCTGATCATCTCACTACACCTCTTTTCACCAACATATTTCTTTCCCAACCCTTCTTCTTTGCTGCAACCAGTGTTATTCAGCATCACTGCCCTCCCCATAGACATACTGTAAGTTAATCACATGCACATTGGTTAATAATAAATCTTTATTACAGTATATTATATCCCATATTTGCCCAGCTGCATTACTGGAAAGGAAAGGGTGCACATAATGTAATATTATTATGGACACAAAGTGCCTTATCTGATATGCTGTGTAGCTGCTTCTCTGTGTTAGTGCTCCATTCATTTAGAAAGGGCGGCACTGACACAGACAAACAGCCTCACAGCATATTTTGAGAGTAAGAAATATGTCAGTGTTTCCCAATGACATGTTCCCTGGTGTTCAGCTCAGGCCTGAGCAGGATAATGTAACACTTGGGAATGAATATACAGCCCAGAAGTCCTGCACTGGAAGCCAGGATAGCGAATATCTCCACAGCCACCGTGTTTCTGCCCTTGGTGCTCAGGTACGCTGGGAGGAAGGAGACCCAAACACTGCAGAACACCAGCATGCTGAAAGTGATCAGCTGGGCCTCATTGAAACTGGCAGGTAACTTCCTAACTAGGAAAGCAACAATGAAACTTAACACGGACAAGAATCCCATGTAACCAATCGCAATGTAGAATGCAGTGTCAGACCCTTCGTTGCATTGTAATATCATCTTCCCAGTGTCAGATTGTGTGTCATAGTCTGGGAATGGGGGAGAGTGAACCAGCCACACCATGCATATCACAACCTCCCCCATTGAGCAGAGAAGGACCAGGCAGATGGTTACTCTGCTCCCCACCCATTTCTTTATTTTGCTTCCAGGCTTTGTGGCATTGAAGGCGATGACAACAGTGACGGATTTTGCCAGAACAGAAGAGACTGACACTGTAAAAATAATCCCAAAGGCAGCTTGTCTGAGCAGGCAGGTCACCTTCACAGGACGTCCGATGAATAACAAGGAACAGAGGAAGGACAACATGAGGGAGAGGAGGAGGATGTAGCTGAGGTTTCGGTTATTGGCTTTAATTAGAGGTGTCTTATGATTTTTTATGAAGATTCCCAGCACTGAAGAAGTGATTATGCAGAATATAATGGAAAGAGAAGTTAAAGAACCTCCTAGGGGATCCTCATGTGAAAGAAACTCTATAGTTCTTGGGATACACATGTCTCTCTTCTCATTGGACCACTGATCTTCAGGGCACTTCACACAATTTTCAGCATCTGCAGAAAATCAACATTAACATTTTTATACAGTAAACTGTGTACACAATGCTTTGTAGTAAAATAATATACACAATACACTAAGGTCACCTTTACCTGTAATTTCACCCACATAATCCCCCATAATATTGTTCTAAAGAACGCTACTACAGACAGCAAATTTGGTTCATGTTCCTCTACGGCTTCCAATGTCTCTTGAGTAACTAGCTTCACTGCAGCTTCTGTCATTGATTTCCTTCTGATATTGCATCTAAATGGCTCAGTGCATTAGTTTACATACATAGGGGGCTATGCACTAAGCTTCGTTAAGCTGTTTTAAGAGCGCAAAGTGCTCTTAGAACGTGATGTTCCGCCGAACACGATGCACTAACCCACGCAAACAGGCACTTTGCGCTCTTAAACTGACTTTTTCCTGGAAATTTTTCAGAGTCCAACTTTGCTCGTACGATAACCTTTTTGCGTTGAATTCTGCCCTTCTCTGGGATTCACTAAGCTACGCAAAGTTATCGTATGCGAAAGTTGCGTTCAAAAAAGATCGCCAGCTCAAGGCAGGTGATAAAAAAGCTGGACTTTGAAAAATTTCTTTGTTTACATTTTTGAGTGCGCAACACCCATACAACAGGCAGGCGGATGTCCCCGGCTGACCTCGCGTGAATCTCCAAGGGAATAATACATTATTATGACAATATTTGGGGGGCATTTGTGGCTTGGTATTGCTGTTGTTTTTTTTAAATTTCAATTTCTTATGTGGATGTGATTGTTTGTTTTTTCCTGCTTAATGGTAATAAAATGTTTGCGATTGGTGTTCGTTTGTAATTAATGTTGTATTATGTTAGCTAATGCATTTTATGGTTATTTCAGATATTGTTTGAATTGATTTCTTTGTCTTTTAATGTTTACATTCATTAATTTTGTAGTAATTCATTGGTTTGATTGGTTAGTGTTACTATTCATTTTGAGTTGGTTTAGGAATTAATTGGTTTCATTGGTTAATGGTTTAATTAATTCATTGTTGATGTTGTTACTGCTTGTATTCATTGGATTAGCTGGCTACTGTTTTTATTTACTTTATTTAGGTATGCTAATGCAGTGTTTAATAATGGGAAAATAATCTATTATCCATATCTGGATAATAGTTATTTTGCACATTATTGTACTGAATGTGTTAGGGCGGAGGGGGTGGGGATGGGGTGGGTCGTGGTTTGATGTTTGTTAAATCTTTTTTTAATATACATGTTTTTCATAGTGTAGATTTGCAGGGGGTCTCCGGAGCTGAACCGCATTGGTTTCAGGTCCGAGGACCCCCTACTTAAGGAGATACAGGCCCCGTAATGGGGTGCCGGTATCCCCTGCACTTTCAAGCATTCGCGTCACATGACCGGGACATTGAAATTCTGCAGGGGATACCGGCACCCCATAATGGGGCCTGTATCTCCTGAAGTAGGGGGTCCTCGACCTGAAACTATATCCTGTAATAAAGTAAGGCGCATCGGTACTTTCAGTGGACTTAGTTTGCCTTGAATACCTCCTATCCATACTGATCAAGGAATCCCTGTCAGTGTTAAGGGCTGCTTCAAAGGCCTTGTCTAGATCCTCATTAGCGTTGCCCCTAGACAAAAATCTTCCCCTCATTTCATCTGTCTTCTGAACAAAGTCCTCCAGAGAGGAACAATTCCTGCGTAAACACAGGAACTGGCCCTATGGGATACCCTTGAACAGAGGGGGGGAATGGCAACTCTTTGCATGTAACAATTTGTTTCTGGCATTATCTTTCCTAAATATGTCAGATTGTACTTTTTTCTCATTATCCACATAAAGGTTTAGATCAAGAAACTGTATGCCATGCATATGGTAATTATGCGTAAATCTGAGGTTAAGTTTATTATCTGCCAGATAGTCAAAGAATTTGAAAAGCTCATTCTCCCCACCACTCCAGACCATAAGCAGGTCATCAATATATCGCTTGTAAAATGCTATATTGTGCCTGAATGGCTTTGTATCTCCAAACACGTGTTTGGAGATAAAACTGTTGATCGAAAAGAAAATAATTATGTGTGAGTGAAAAACGGATGCTATCAAGTAAAAATGCAATGTGTGCTGGAGAAAGTGAAGAATGAGCATCGAGAAAAAACTCAACTGCAGTGAGGCCGTGATCATGATTGATGTTGTCATAGAAGGAAGCTACATCCAGGGTGACCCAGATGTAGGATGTGTGCCAACTAAAATGTGCAAGCAGTGATAAAACATGTTTGGTGTCAATGATAAGTGAAGGTAAATTGTGTACTAAAGGTTGAAGGAAGTGATCAATATATTGTGAGAGGTGTTCACCCAGGGAACCAATGCTGGAAATAATGGGTCTACCTGGGGGTGCAAAGAGTGTTTTGTGAATTTTAGGATGGGGATGAAAAATGGGAGTGATAGGATCTGGAGTGATGAGGAAATCTCACTCAGAGGGTGTGAGAACTTGTAGAATCTCACCTTCCTCCATCAACCCTGCAAATTCCTTGCGGAAACAGGAAGTGGGATCAGCGTCTAGGGTGACATAGGCCTCTGGGTCTCCAAGTTGCCTTCGTGCCTCCAGGACATAATAGTCTCTATCTAAGACCACCGTTGCGCCCCCTTTGTCGACTTTTTTGATTAAGATAAGATCATTATCTGATAGTGACTTAATTGTTGCCCTCTGGTCAAGAGTCAAATTGTCTTTATGAGATCAATGAAAACTAGACTATCTCCTATGTCCCTGGCTAGGAGTGACAGATCTCTTTCTACCACTTTTTGAAAGGTGTCTATGAACTGCCCTTTCATATAAGTGGGATAAAAAATTGATTTCCTCTTGAAACCTGAGTTGATGCTCCCCAGGAATTCCATGGGGTCATCAGTCACAGTGTTGTTTTCATTGTAGAGATCTGTCAAATCCTGACGGTAACAAAGGTCTTGAAACCCTAAGGGAATAGAAGTATTAGAGATAACATCAAATACTGGTAGTAAAGCATCCCCAAAATTAGAAGGACCCCTATTCTCAACCTTGGTGGAAAAAAAACGTTTGAGTTAGTTTGCGTATACTGCTGCGGCAGCTTTTATTCTAACAAATCACCGTTTTTTACCTGGCTTGTTCCTGGAATGCGACACTCTTCACCTGGCGCATGCCGCGTTCATTTTGCGTTCCCAGCCACAGGTCATGCCCGGCTGACGCGCGGTTGATGGGTTTATTGATAATGGTTTAGATTTAATAGGCTGCAATGCTTCGCGTGTCCGCAAGATGGCAGATATTCATGAATTGTAATGCGCATGCGCTTCAGTAATGTGTCGGCTTGCAGGTGTTTCGTTTAAAAAAGATACTGTACCACAGTGTGCCATTGTACTGTAACTTGGCCTTGAGACTGAAGGAAGAGTTTGCAAAAATGTATCAGTTTAGGCTTTTCATATTAAAGAAAGACAAAGACCAGTTTCGGTTACAGTATTCTCCAGAGACCCGCCCGCCATGAATGTTCAAGTGCAGCCCGCTTTCCAAAAACCCGACAGAAGTTACGCGTATTTGATATGGGTCGCGATTAAGGCAACAGAAGATAAGATGGCAACAGTTGTTCAAATTTATCAGTATTTTATCGAAAACTATGACTTTTACAAATTTTCGCCAACTCCTCATACGTGGAAGCGTGCAGTAAGGAAAAGGTTATGTAGCAATCCCTGTTTTCATCTTATTGAGCCACAATTTGTTGGAGGGTATTGGTGTGTATCACCGGATTTTTCCGGTATCTATGATCATGAAGGCGGCAAAAGGCAAAGGGTCGTGTTAAAACCAACTAAGAAGCGACAGTCGCTGCCAAGCAATGCACCAGCACCGGCTTCCAATGATGGTCCCGCCATGAGTGACAACCCTGAGGCTGAGCCTGAGGCTGAGCCGTATTTTGCGTGCTGTTTTGATGAAGCTTGCATGTACCTAAGCGATTTCCAGCCTCACCAGCTGACTACAGGTGGACTAGTCCCGCAGCAAACTATCGACGTGGATGATCAAGAAAGCTGGACTGGCAGTGGACCGGCACCAGCTGAATGGGAAATACTATGGTGAATATTGTTGCCGTATTATTTTCTGTGTTTTTTTTTATTTTGACAATACTGTATAAATATCGGTGCGATTCCAAAGTCAAGCGATTCTCCTGTAAGCAATATCATTGGCTGAGCGGCTTCTACAGTACTGTACTGCAGATACTGAACAATTGGTGGAGTGCTAGGCGCATGCGAACAGGAGAAAATTATTGGTGGGGCTGGCTGGGTACTTCTATAGGGGGCTGACCATTACTGTACATTAAAACTTTTCTTTTTGTTTTTCCTCAGAAAAGAAAAGGCTAATGGGGGGATTTCGATGGATAATATCGCGTTGTGTGACAATGCCTGCACATTGCTGAATCGGATTTAAAACCCCACGTCTACAGTTTTTTCCCCTGGTTCCGGCCGTACATTATACTGTGTAAAAGACCCGAAAAAATAAAACTATGCATTTATTCTACATGTACAGAATAATTTACATTACATCTACAGTATACAGTGCCAGGTTCCTAACATCTATGGGCAAAATGAATGTTATTTCTAGGTGCGCTAGAACAGAAGTTCCCACGCCATTTGGCTGTGAACTTGACCGAGGCCCTAGTTCCCAAGCCAAATGCGCGATTACCCTGACTCCGTTCTGTTGTCATGAGAGGGTCGCTATTTGCCATGCAATCCTGCATGAACTAGGACTACATGGTGACCGAATCTGAGCCCTCTAGGTTGAACAGAACCGGAGTTATGGGTTCCAGGTTTCTGCTCATTCTGACTTAGCCGTTTCAAAGCAGCCTGGCTTTCTCCGCCATTACAGTCAATGATAGGACCCTCCTCGCCGGCGTGACCCTTTCTCGCCACCATTACTGGTCGGACCCTGTTGTGGTGAAGTGAGGGCGTTCCTAACATGTAGGGGCAAAAAGAATTTTATCTCTAGGTGCCCTAGAACAGAAGTTCCCACGCCAATTGCCCTAGTTCCCACGCCAATTGCCCTAGTTCCCACGCCAATTGCGCGATCAGGCAGTAAAAAAACAGTGCAGCAAGCCTCGACATTCTAGAAACACTGTCTTTTGTTATACAGTACTATCAAAGGAGCAAATGAAAACAATGCACAGTACAGTACAGTAAGACAAATCAACATGTTCTTTTATTGGTGCTGTCAGTTCAAAAACATTTATTTACAAATACAATGTTAAATTTTATTTCTAGGTGCCCTAGAACAGAAGTTCCCACGCCAATTGACCTAGTTCCCACTCCAATTGCGCGATCATTGCTCTTTTTTGACAATGTTGCCGATCTTGCGGCTTTGCGGTCTGGCAGTAAAAAAATAGTGCAGTAAGCCTCGACATTTGCTACACTGTCAAAGGAGCAAATGGAAACAATGTAAGACATATCAACATGTCCTTTTATTGGTGGAGTCAGTACAAAAACATTTATTTACAAATACTGTACAATGTTGAAACATTTTAAGTGCACAGCAATTCAAAAAATCGACAGTACAGTCCTAGAGGGCAGAAAACAGGGCAGGTTTTCAGGGCAACCTTGAAAACCGTGCCTGTTTTCGGCCCCCAGGGACTGGAGTCGTGCATGTCCTGTGTAAAAAAACACACAACAACATTTCCTTTGTTTAAGTACAGCAGGTACAGTAGGGCAAAACATGTACAGTACAATACAGTTCACCACAACAGTATGGTCTCACATAAAGTCCTCCACATTGTCCATCCATGGCCGATTCCATGCATGGCGCAAAACGCCATTAATGCAGTCCCGAACGCCTTTAATTACAGGATCTGTAATTGGATAAAAGTGCCGCATTTCATCCACAAAATTTTTCCTTAAATTGACAGGAAGCGCCTTTTTGACGCGATTCCCATTGTAGTTCACTTTGAAGGCCCACTCGCAGTACAACGAGTAGGGAACATGGTGCTTAAAAATGAACAAGGCATACTTGTGGGGTGCACCAGCACTCTTCACCCTATACGTCTCCCTGAGCTTCGGTGGCAGATCGCACAGGGTGATGTCAGGCACCGTATCGATGCGAGCGGGTGTAGGTCTTTTGGGAGCGGGTGTGCTTGAGGCGACGGGCGATGGTAGGTTGTCTGGGAGGAAGCTTTCCTCCGGTTGTGGTCGCCGTGTTGTCTCCTGGCGTGGTCTTGACGGGGTTATCATGTCCTCCTCAATGGCATACATGTACACTACATCTTCTGGTGGAGGGGTGCGCTTGGTGATGGAAGGGGGTCGAAGGTCCCATTCATCACATCCATGTCACCCCCCTGCTCCAGCATTGGGGAAACAGGGGCATTAGCACCGAACAAATAATGTATGCCCGCTATGTCAGCCTCTATCTTCTCCATCCATCGATCCATCTGTTGATCCATTTGTAGCATCCGTTGCTCCACATTTAACATGGTCTCCAGAAGCAGATCTATCTTTGCCAGCACAATAGAATTCCCGGGGAGATCCACACTTATCCCATTCAGCATCCGGTCTAATGAGCTGCTTCTTGTGCATGGCGTCTGGACATCTGGGGGGATGGGTGCAACGGAGGATGAGATGGGGGTTCCATGGACAGAAGCGGCATCGACATCAAGGAAGAGTGGAGGAGGTTACCTGTGGATATCCGGTAGAGGAGAAGCGGCAGCGTCGTCGAAGAGGGATGGAGAAAGTGACCTTTGGATTTCTGGGCGAGAAGCAGAGTCGTCCAAGAGCAAAGGAGACAGTGACCAGTGGATTTCAGAGGCGGCGGCATCGTCGGATGGAACTGGAGAAGATGGGGGTGGAGAAGACGGGCTGAAGATTTCCGGGACAGCTACAGCAGAGTCGTCGAAGCATATGTGAGGAAGTGGTCTGCGGGTTCGATGGGTTGGCTCCCATTCATTTTGCGTCGAGAGTACATAACCGTATATCTTCTTCACATAATGAGGCTTACGTCTAAGAAAACCCTTAGCCTTTGGGGTCAGCAGAAGGTTTTCTTTATTGGCCTTAGCCTGTCGCTTTGGCGTGGAAACGGCAACCGCCTTTCGCTTTTTCAGCTTGACAGGCACGGCAGAGGCGAGAGGGTTCCTGTGTCCATAGAGTCGGGGTTGCTCCATGGAAGCAGGTGGCACAATGCAGTATCTGGACAAGGGCAAGTTCAGACAAAGATCATTGAGTGGTGGGCTACAGTATGCAAAGTGTGTAACATTTTATGCATGGCGACCAGGTACAGGTGTTGAAAGTGGGCGTACTCTAATGTGAGTCATTACCGTATAAATACACCATCCATTTTGTGTATTAACTGCACATAGAATACACATCGACTAAACATCGAATATACATTCTTGTGTTTGTATTTCTTTCTACTCGCAGCAATGCCTGTTAAAAAGATTTCGAAGGATCTCAGCATGCGAATTAAGGAGATGTACACGAGCGGACAATGAATTGCTGCTATCCAACGCTGGTTAGATACTTCTATCATCATTGTGCCAGCAACCACCGTGTGCTATCATGCATACGGAAAAAACAGAGACCGCAAAAGGGCACCAAGGGTAACTAACGCGTAAGTATATTTATAAAACTTAACAAAAAAATATATAGAAAACTGTACGTACTGTACTGTACTGTTCATACAGTACAGTACATCCACAGTACAGTTCTGTATCTAATACTGTTTTTATTTCTGTTGATTTATATTATAACAGTACAGTTATATATATTTTGTATATTTATATTTATAGTACAACAGTATACATTTTTTGTATTTTTAGATTTATCGTACAACGGTATAAATAGGATGTATATTTATATTTATATTACAACAGTATATATATTTTGTATATTTATATTTATATTACAACAGTATATATATTTTGTATATTTATAGTACAACAGTATACATTTTTTGTATATTTATATTTATCGTACAACGGTATATATAGGATGTATATTTATATTTATATTACAACAGTATATATATTTTGTATATTTATATTTATATTACAACAGTATATATATTTTGTATATTTATATTTATATTACAACAGTATACATATTTTGTATATTTATATTTATATTACAACAGTATACATTTTTTGTATATTTATATTCATCGTACAACATTATATTTATATACATTTTATATTGCTGTATATTAATAAAACAATATATTTTCTTTACATTGTAGGGAGACAACTCTTCTGGTGGACAAAATAAGTGAGGAGAATGATGAGAGGAGTGCATTAAGGGTTAAAAACACTCTGCAGGAAAAGCACAATCTGACTGTATCCGAGAGCAGCATAAAGAAGATGAGACGCAGCATTGGATGGAAATATGGACGTGTGAGGTTAGTAGTGGACAGTACAGGAGCTAAAAGTGTTGTTTAGCAAACTGTACTGTACTGCACTGTGCCGCTAAATTTTTTTATTCCTTGTCATTACAGAGCATACCCCATGATAAGGGACGCAAACAAAATCAAAAGAGTGGTCAAGGCCCAGGCATGGATCGACAGTGGGGAGACTTTCCAGGATTGCATCTTCACTGATGAGTCTACTGTGTCGCTGGAGAGATTTGCAAGCTTTGCATTCCACAAAAAAGGCCGCATATCTTTGAAGCCGCGGCCAAAACACCCTGTGAAGCTGCATGTGTGGGGTGCCATCTCTAGGCGTGGACCGGGTTGCATTGTCATCTTTGAAGGTAAAATTTATCAAATATAATGTCGCCTAATGCACTGTACTTTACTAGTGTTGCCTTACTGTATGCACTGTACTGTACTATTGTGCAGTTTTTTGAGCACTTTTCTTTTCTTGCTATAGGAATCATGAATAAAGCTTTCTTCCAAGACAACATTGTGCCCAAGATAGTGCAATACATCACACGCGAGTTCCCCAATGGTCACCGCTTCTACCAAGACAACGATCCGAAGCACACCGCGTCAACGGCGCATATCCTTGAGCGCGGCATCAACTGGGTGAAGACACCAGCGGTGTAAGTGCAGTAAACCGTGTCCCATTTTTGTTCCCCACTGTTTTTAGCTCTTAAACCAATTGTCCTTTTTTCCAATGACAGATCGCCAGACTTCAATCCGATCGAAATTGTCTGGCATCAGCTGAAGGACCATATCCGGAAAGTGGCGAAACGCTCCAAAAAGGACGAGTTGTTGAAAGGCATAATGAGTTTTTGGAACGATGTACTCACCGTGGAACGCTGCAATAAATATATAGACCATATTGCCACTGTGTTGCCCATTGTCATCACGCGTAATGGGCAAGCATCAGGAAAGTAGTACTGTGCTGTAGTATTGTAAGTACAGTATGATACAGGGAAGTATGGCACAGATTTTTTCTTTCCAGATAGTCAGAGTAATGAAATTGAATGAGTGACCTCGCTCAAAACTCTTATACCAGTGAGTGGCGTAGGTCGCGTGCTGCCAGGGATAAGACCATAGACAGAAAGGGATATGTGTGTGAAGAACACACGACAAAAGATCCCCACTAAGGCGCACCGCAGGCCTGAGTTGAATTAAATCCTGGTCCTATGGTGCGCTAGACATACAACATAAATATTTTTCTTTTAATCCTAATAAAATGTTTAAAAACCCAGAAGCTCTTAGTTTCTCCAGTGTAACATGAAATCAAGTCCAATCAAATAAAGTCAAATACGGCAGAAAGAGTGTCTGTGACTCTTCTTATATTCCCCTCTTGCTAGTTGTATTGCCTCTTAGGAAATTCCTGGGTGAGGTATTAATATACCTTTATAGACACCTTATGTTGATAAGAGGCGATACATCAATGGCTAAGTTTGTATATAAATATACCTGCTATATCCCTCTGCTATAACATGAAAGTTCAGAGTGGATATATGTGGTATCTAGCATGGGGTGGGAACTGAGATAGTGTTAAATACGCTGCTATTGCTGTTGTGATAAGGTATGGTCATATCTAATGATGGAATAAGTGTAGACATATATACGCCCAGATATAATTAATTTATTCTTAATGGCATATGTATACGCGTTGCATAGTGAATAACGTAAGGCCAGTATGATGATACAGATGTATGGACCATAATGTTCAAAACCAAAAGAACAACTCAGAGTACCACTGCATCCCATACCATATATATGAGGGCTTTTTGTCTAATATCAGTTATGACTAAATATACATTTGAATGTAGCTTTATCCAGTGCATTCAGGATTGTCCCTATGTCTACTGCTAATTCCAAGTGTTTATCATGGTGATATAGTTGCTAGATGTACTAACTGATTTATGACCATGTGAGCAGCTGATGTCAAATAGTGGCCCAATGTATCCAAAGTGCCCATGTATTAATACACATATAGTTGTTACATCATTAAGGCAGTGTCTTTATTAGTACATATAATACTTAGACTAATCAAGCAAGTATGGTAGATTAGTAGAGTGGTTGTATGTTAAGGCGATATATCTTCTGCTGATGCGTGCGATATTGATCACATGATTGTAGTCGCCGCTGGTTCCAAAACCAGTACTTATGTAGAGTCCGCACTACACCTGAATAGTAGGGCTAGGGCGGACAGTACTAATGTAATTCGCCGGTCTGATAGTCACTTAAACTGGCGGTATGCCAACTGTATAGACGCGTGACCTTGGTCATGTGGTAGCAGCCGTCTGCAAGACCGCGCCGCTGGTATAGAGATCAGTGCTCGTACAGCATCAGCGTATCGTGCCTATTTGACAGTATTACATGATAGGAGACTAGGACAGCTTTGGGTGAAGCAACGTAACATTAAAAAACATTAAAAAATTTACGTTGCTTCACCCACGATACGATACGCTGATGCTGCACGTGAACTGATCTCTATACCAGCGGTTTGTGTCCAGTCTAATCTGTTTGTACAGTAAAATGTACAGTTTATAAACAGCAGTAATGATGTACACAAAACCTCTCCTCTCTCAATGAACTACTGTTCTGTAGACAGAATGAGGAAAAGATAAAGACGGAAAAAATAATATTACTATACAGTATATACAGTATACAGTATATATATTATACAGTACATTACAGTATATATTATTAAATAATATTCTTATAAATGTGCATTATTCATGTTTCCCCATGTTTTACAAATGTTTTCTAAATGGTTATCCAATTTCCATCTGGCAAAAGAACTTAATAAAGACTGCATTATGTATTATTCATGATTATTTTTATATTTGTATGTTTTGGGTCCTGACAAAATAAAATACATATTTATTCACTTTCCTGCTAATCATAATCATTGACAACAACCACCCCCCCCCCGACAGTATAAGAATGAATGACAAAACAACATGAATCAGTTAATGGTTTTTTTACTCTCAATTCTCACAATGCTGGGCACATCAGATTTACATTTCAAATTCGAGAGGGGATTTTCCAAAGCGTTACCGTAAACAAAGCCTCTAAGGGTTGGGGGGGGGGGCATGGTGTGATTACATGCAGGCGCACTGAGGCTTTGAAGCTCGGCTATGGACGGATTAAGAACACAATGGCAATATTCAGAAGATTAACGACTCTGTCGAGAGAGGGGGTTGGTAGGGTAGGGTGACTCATGCGCTGTAAGCAGCAAGCTCCCATCTCTAAAAGGATTAGAGTACACGCAGGCGCAGTCAGCCGATTGACGCTTGGCTAGGGACGGATTAAAAACACAATGACTACAGTAACTGCAGAAAATGAATGACTCTGGAGGTGTGTGGCTAAAATAGTTAACAGTACTGTAATTTCAAAAGGCAGTTCATCATAATAATTTGATGAAGAAACCCCCAAATACAACCCCCAAATACAGTACATAAAAAGCAAGTCACTTTAACTCCCTGTGCCTCAGGCACCAAAAACAAACAGTAGATTTTATATATATATATATATATATATTTAATTAATATTCATATAAATGTCCATTTTTCATGTATCTCCATGTTTTACAAATGTTTTGTAAATGATTCTCCGATTTCAATCTGCCAGAAGAATTTAATAAAGGCTGCAGTATGTATTATTCATGATTATTTTTATCTTTGTATTTTTTTTTCCCTGATGAAATATAATAAATATTTATTCACATTCCTGGTTATCGTAATCATTGACAACAACCACACCCCCCCCCGACAGTATAAGAATGAATGACAAAACAACATGAATCAGTTAATGTTTTTTTTACTCTCAATTCTCACAATGCTGTGCACATCAGATTTACATTTCAAATTCGAGAGGGGATTTTCCAAAGCGTTACCGTAAACAAAGCCTCTAAGGGTTGGGGGGGGGGATGGTGTGATTACACGCAGGCGCACTGAGGGCTTTGTAGCTTGGCTATGGACGGATTAAGAACACAATGGCAATATTCAGAAGATTAACGACTCTGTGGAGAGAGGGGATTGGTAGGGTAGGGTGACTCATGCGCTGTAAGCAGCAAGCTCCCATCTCTAAAAGGATTTCTCTAAAAGGATTAGAGTACACGCAGGCGCAGTCAGCCGATTGACACTTGGCTAGGGACGGATTAAAAACACAATGACTACAGTAACTGCAGAAAATGAGCAAAGCGTTGTTATGTGTTTTTTTACACAGGACATGCACGACTCCAGTCCCTGAGGGCCGCAAACAGGCACGGTTTTCAAGGTTGCCCTGAAAACCTGCCCTGTTTGCTGCCCTCTAGGACTGTACTGGTGCAATTTCAACCCGCTCAGACCCACAGAACGGATTATTTTAAATTATATTTATATATTTATATATTTATATTTTAAAGATATTAAAGAATGTACTGTATTGTATTTAAAACATGTGACTGTAAACCATACTGACTGACAAATGTTTTCACACATGTACTGTAGCAGTAAACCCTACACCTGTTGATGTTTTGAATTGCTGTGCACTTAAAATGTTTCAACATTGTACAGTATTTGTAAATAAATGTTTTTGTACTGACTCCACCAATAAAAGGACATGTTGATTTGTCTTCCATTGTTTCCATTTGCTCCTTTGACAGTGTAACAAATGTCGAGGCTTCCTGCACTGTTTTTTTACTGCCGGACCGCAAAGCCACAAGATCGTCAACATTGTCAAAAAAGAGCAATGATCGCGCAATTGGCGTGGGAACTAGGGCAATTGGCGTGGGAACTTCTGTTCTAGGGCACCTAGAAACAAAATTCATTTTGCCTATAGATGTTAGGAAACCCCTCACTTGACCCCAAAAGGGTCCGACCAGTAATGGCAACGAGAAAGGGTCACGCCGGTGAGGAGGGTCCTATCATTGACCGTAATGGCGGAGAAAGCCGCGCTGCTTTGAAACAGCTATGTCAGAATGAGCAGAAATCTGGAACCATAACTCCGGTTCTGTTCAACCTAGAGGGCTCAGATTCGGTCACCATGTAGTCCTAGTTCAGGCAGGATTGCATGGCAAATAGCGACCCTCTCGTGGCAACAGAACGGAGTCAGGGTAATCGCGCAATTGGCGTGGGAACTAGGGCCTCGGTCAAGTTCACGGCCAATTGGTGTGGGAACTTCTGTTCTAGGGCACCTAGAAATAAAATTCATTTTGCCCATAGATGTTAGGAACCCTCTCACTTGACCCCAACAGGGTCCGACCAGTAATGGCAACGAGAAAGGGTCACGCCGGCGAGGAGGGTCCTATCATTGACCGTAATGGCGGAGAAAGCCGTTTCAAACCAGCGCGGCTAAGTCAGAATGAGCTGAAGGTATTAGACTTCAAAGACAACAGCTCGCAAATGCCCCCATGAGTTTTTACACGGCATTGCAGTATTGCAGACAGCGAGAATAAAATGCTTAAATCACGGGCGCGAAAATAACGCAATTCCCTCCGGGCGAAAACGACACAAAACCGCACATAACCGGGATAATCTGAAATTCGCGGAGCTAGCCGAGTTAGAATAAAGGGTGTCGCCACTGTAAATCTATAAACGTCAACCATGGTAAAAAAGAGGTTAAAATGCCTATTGGGTGCAAATGATAGTCCAAGATGTAAGACGGACAACTCCGCCTTTGTGAATTCGTGTTTGGAAATGTTAATCACATTACTACTCCCAATGTCTACGTTTTCAATCTCTTTGATGCCATCCCGCTGTGGGTTCTTTCTCTTGCCTCTTCTTGTCTTTCCTCATTTTTTGAGGACTTGTGACTGTCCGTTCTACTGGAGTGAGTCATCACACTAGGTATGATGTTTTCTTCCCCAGATGATGTATAAAATTCACTCTCGGAAAAAGAGAAAGAAACTGCATGCGGTGTTTGATCACTATCTTTAGTTGTTTTGAGAATAGACTTATTACCCCCGGAATCTTTATTAGATTTCTTAGGTTTGCTAGGTTTTCCTCTGTTCTTGAATGTCAATTTTTGCCAGATGTAAATCTGTTGAGATTCATAATCGGCTTTATATCGCTCAAATTTAATCTGTTTAGTGATCATTATGATCTTCTCTTGCTTGTTGAGCTTGCTCGCTACTTTGGAATCTAATTCCTTAAAGTTTTTCATATGAGCAAAGACCTGTAATTTCTTTTGTAATTCTGTCACTTGTTTAGCTACACATTTGTTTTCTTGTGATTTACTGTATGATGAATGATAGGGTCCATTAATTTAAATGAACATTCATCAAGAATGAGGCACCATTGTCACTCAAAGTCCCCTTTATCAAACCCAAAGGAAGGTGTCTTGGTGAGGCGCAAGCCCCTTGGTATGCGTTTGACTCTGTTGTAGTTCTCCATAGTAATAATGTCCCACCATATTCTCTGACGGTGTAACAAACATTTCTCCAACCGAGCAAAATGCATCTTAAGATCTGCTGTATCTTCACATAATATCTCATTGGTATTGTTAAAAATTGCTTCATCCATACAGTATGTAACCAGGTGGAAGTGTTGCAGCAGCTAAAAATGGAGTCTGAAATGTGAGAAATCAGTGTGCTTATAGAAGCACAGTCTTGTGTTCAAATTCAATTGCCATCCGGTAGAAAGCACATGAAATGAACTGTGTCCACCAAGCTGCTGACAGGGTGAGTGCAATAGAAACAGAGATGCTGTCTTGCGCTCAAGTGAGCAGTTCCAGCACTCGTGAGTGTCAATATAGCCTGATCCCTTTAACAACACCTACTGTACTCTATCCAAGGAGCTTTGTTATAGAACGGCACAGGGATATAACCTGACTATTTAGGGGAGAGAGATGGAGAGAGCAAGACTCTTCTTTGCTAAATATGTTATATTTATCTCCTCTCCAGCAAACCTACAGTATATTGCATGGGCGCATTGTCACCTTTAGGTAAGAGATAAACGGTACTTAAAAAGAGTCATGTTTCTTTAAAGATGACGTGAGGCCATGCTAAATTCACATGACATTAAGCCTATGCTAATGAGATATAAATGGTTGTTATTTTTGCATATAATTAGCTTTTTGGTTATGCATTAACATCAGAGAATATAATGTCCTTTAATGATTACTATAACATCCCGTTATTTGCATTGAGTTAATGGAGGTTTGTGACTCAGGATCCAGGTTTTTTTTAGTACCTCTCACCTGTCTCACCTACAGATGTAGCCCGACCTAATCTTCCCGCTGACACTGAACTGACGCGGAACTGACCGCGGCATCCCCTGGCAGTGGGACATCTCTCCATGGGAGAAGTCAGTCTAAAGAACAGACCCCCACTGGCTGCCATGACCCATTGTTCGGGTCTTTATCAGCAAAGCCCTTGAACATTTTTGTATGGTTTATTTTTCTTACATTTCCTACTAATACTATGTAGATTAGTTCTGCATTGCTCTCAAAAGCTTATATTCAAAATATATTATAATGTCAATTAAAAAAGTGTCATCTTCTAGTAAGATACTGTACAGTGCTCACACATTTTTGTACAATTACTGTCGCTGTTGTAGTAAAATCACTAGCTATAAATGTACACAGGATATCGTTTCTGAATAATGTATTATTGTTGCAGTTTTCCATGATCCCAAAATGTAATAGTATACAGTATATTTGATGTAGGTTGTGATGCCTTTAAGTGGACCAGCATTATAGTTTTTAATAGAGGAAATCATAGTGTACAGAGTTGTAATTGTAGTGTAATTAAAGAAAGGAATCACAGCCTACATAAAATCTGTGTTTCTCCAGAAAAAATACAAATACTAGAACATTGAATGAAAGACGCAGCATGAAAAGAATCCTTCTCATACTGTATGTAATATATTTCTCAATGTATGAGGCTGTCACTTGCACTGACCTGTTGTGTTAGAGATCTCTCCTTCTGAACATCGCACACAGACATAGCAGCAGGCGGGCTGTCCCTGCTGAGAAGCTTTCCTGTATCCAGGAGAACAGCTCTCACTGCACGCTGACCGAGGAGTCTGGCCGAAACTTTCCTAAGAGAGGAACAAAATAACAGTTTTATATACAGGAATTCTTACATATATTTAATGCGGTGATGTCTACTTGTATTTACTTTTTATATTGGAGGATTTAATAAAATGAACGTACTGTATGCATGTTGTGACGGGGAAGGGGTAACCAGGCCATTAATAAAGGTATTTGGCCCGGCTGGGTGCCCTTAAGCCATATTGGGGAATTGTGAGTGCCAGCTCTTTGACCCAATCATGGCATGTAACTGCATGTATAATGAAGATATGGTGTATTTTTACTGTTCCAGGAGTGCTAACCAGCGGAGATGTGCAGGGCATGAGTTTCAGGGGGGATTTTATAGTAAAATTTTGTCAGGGTGTGATTGGGTAGAAGGGGGCAAGAGTTGCGGGTTACCCCGAAACATGTACTCAGGAATCCCCTCAGATTCCGGAGGACATGAGCAAAACAGACCACAGGATAAAATCCTCTCTAGAAAGCAGATTTCCGCTCACCGACAAATCCCCCTGCTTCAGCACAAACCAGGACAGTAAAACCAGGCAGGGAACTGAATTACATTAAAGGTTCTCGGCATATGCCCAAACCCCAGAACCCAATGGGGGTTCCATACATCTCTCACCAGGTATAAGGTGAAGAGAGTTATAGGGGTTTAAGTTAAAGTGTAGAATGTCAGCTCTGCTACTCAATGATGGCTGTAATACTGTAATTGTAGGGGACGGTCTGTGTGTCTCCCACCAGGGCTAAGGGGGTGAGAATCACATCATACTTCAATGGTATGGGTTATTGTATGTATGTATGTATGTATGTATGTATGTCTTTATTTATATAGCGCTATTAATGTACATAGCGCTTCACAGTAGTAATACATGTGGTAATCGAATAAATAACAGATAATATAAATAACAGATCATGGGAAAAAGTGCTTTAGACATAAACATAACATTAAGGAAGAGGAGTCCCTGCCCCAAGGAGCTTAATATCTAATTGGTAGGTAGGGAGAACGTACAGAGACAGTAGGAGGTAGTTCTGGTAAGTGCATCTGCAGGGGGCCAAGCTTTATGTATCATGTGTTCAGAATGTTCACAGTGCTATGCGTATGCTTCTTTAAGCAAGTGTGTCTTAAGGTGAGTCTTAAAGGTGGATAGAGAGGGTGCTAGTCGGGTACTGAGGGGAAGGGCATTCCAGAGGTGTGGGGCAGTCAGTGAAAAAGGTTTAAGGTGGGAGAGGGCTTTAGATAAAAAGGGGGTAGAAAGAAGACATCCTTGAGCAGAACGCAAGAGTCGGGATGGTGCATAGCGAGAAATTAGGGCTGAGATGTAAGGAGGGGCAGAAGAGTGTAAAGCTTTAAAAGTGAGGAGAAGAATGGAGTGTGAGATGCGGGATTTGATTGGAAGCCAGGAGAGGGATTTCAGGAGGGGAGATGCTGAGACAGATCTAGGAAAGAGTAGAGTGATTCTGGCAGCAGCATTTAGGATAGATTGTAGGGGAGACAGGTGAGAGGCAGGAAGGCCGGACAGCAGGAGGTTACAGTAATCAAGACGGGAGAGAATGAGGGCCTGAGTCAGAGTTTTAGCAGTCGAGCAACAGAGGAAAGGGCGTATCTTTGTTATATTGCGGAGGAAAAGCGACAATTTTTAGAAATGTTTTGAATGTGAGGGGCGAATGTGAGAGAGGAGTCGAGTGTGACCCCTAGGCAGCGTGCTTGGGCTACTGGGTGAATGATTGTAGTTCCAACAGTAATTTGGAAGGAGGTAGTAGGGCCAGGTTTGGGAGGACGTATGAGGAGCTCTGTTTTAGCCATGTTGAGTTTAAGGCGACGGAGGGCCATCCAGGATGATATAGCAGAGAGACATTCAGAAACTTTGGTCTGTATAGCAGGTGTAAGGTCATGTGTTGAATAGTATATCTGTGTGTCGTCAGCATAGAGGTGATATTTAAATCCAAAAGATGTTATTAGGTCACCTAGAGAGAGTGTGTACAGAGAAAAAGAGAAGAGGTCCCAGGACAGAGCCCTGGGGTACCCCCACAGAGAGCTCAATAGAGGAGGAGGAGGTGTTAGCAGAAGAGACACTGAAAGTACGATGGGAGAGGTAGGATGAGATCCAGGATAGAGCTTTGTTCCGAATACCAAGAGTATGGAGAATGTGAAGGAGAAGAGGGTGATCCACAGTATCAAATGCTGCAGAGAGGTCGAGTAATATGAGAAGAGTGTAGTTACCTCTGTCTTTGGCAGCATGGAGGTCGGCAGTTATTTTAGTGAGGGCTGTTTCTGTGGAGTGAGCAGCGCGGAAGCCAGATTGTAGAGGGTCTAGGAGAGAATAGGTGTTGAGAAAATGGAGCAAGCGAGAGAATACAAGACGTTCAAGGAGTTTAGAGGCAAAAGGCAGGAGGGAGACAGGTCGATAGTTAGAAAGACAGGTAGGGTCAAGCTTGCTGTTTTTGAGTAATGGTATGACTGTTGCATGTTTGAAGGAGGATGGAAAGGTTCCAGAGCAGAGGGAGGAGTTAAAAATGTGTGTGAGCGTAGGGATTATAGTAGGAGCAAGAGGTTTTAGGAGATGGGAGGGAATGGTGTCAAGAGGGAAAGTGGTAGAGGGAGAAGAGGCGATCAACAGCGACACATCCTCCTCTGAGACAGTGGAAAAAGAGTCAAGGAAGGCAGGAGAAGAGTTAGGAAGAGGTGTAGGATGGGAAGAAGAAACAGAGGGGATGTTCTGACGTATGGATTCCACCTTTTCCTTAAAATAGTCAGCAAAGTCCTGAGCGGAGATGGAGGAAGGAGAGGCAGCAGAGGGTGGTTTGAGTAGAGTATCAAAGACAGAGAACAGTCGGCGTGGGTTAGACTTGTGCATGTTGATTAGTGCAGAAAAGTAGGCTTGTTTAGCTTGCGAGAGGGGAAAGTTGAAACAGGATAGCATAAATTTGTAGTGAAGGAAGTCTGCGAGAGTGTGAGACTTCCTCCAGAGGCGTTCAGAGGAATGAGTGGAGGAACGCAGCATGCGTGTGTGGGAATTTATCCAGGGTCTAGGGTTAGAAGGGCGAGTGTGGCAGAGAGAAATTGGGCATGTAGATCAAGAGAGGAGGACAAGACAGAGTTGTAGTTCCTGACCAGGTTGTCGGGGTCTGTAGCAGAGCTGAGAGAGGAGAGGGAGGAGCGTAAAGTGGACTCAAAGTCAGGTAAGTGAATAGAGCGCAGGTTTCTGCAGAACCGTGGTGTAGATGGAGGTGGAGAAGGGGAGAAGCGAGATAGAGAGAATGAGATGAGATGATGGTCAGAGAGAGGAAAAGGAGAAATGGCGAAATCGGAGAGAGAAAAGTTCTTAGTGAAAACCAGGTCTAAGTAGTGGCCATCCTTGTGGGTGCTGGCTGCAGTCCACTGTTGAAGGCCAAAAGAAGAGGTTAGAGAAAGAAAGCGGGAAGCCCAAGGGAGAGAGGGGTCATCAATGTGGCAATTGAAGTCCCCAAGGAGAAGAACAGGGGAGTCTGAGGAGAGGAAGAAAGAGAGCCAGGATTCAAAGTGAGAGAGAAAGGCAGAAGGGGGGTGAGTAGAGGTAGGTGGGCGATAGATGACCGCCACATGAACAGGGAGAGGAGAGAAGATCTGGACAGTGTGAACCTCAAAGGAGGGAAAGGCAAGAGAGGGGGGAATTGGAAGAGTTCGGTAACGGAAGAGAGAGGAGAGCAGGAGCCCCACACCTCCACCCCTGCCATCAGGGCGCAGAGTGTGGGAGAAGGAAAGGCCACCGTAGGAGAGGGCAGCTTCCAGAGCAGAGTCAGACTGAGTGAGCCAGGTCTCAGTTATAGGAAAGAGAAGCAGGGAGTGAGAGAGAAAGAAGTCATGCACAGAGAGGAACTTGTTAGAGAGGGAGCGAGCATTCCAAAGGGCACAGGAGAAAGGGAGAGAGGAGGGAGGGTGGCAGGGGATGGGTATGAGGTTGGAGGGGTTAACACCAGGCGTAGAAGTTGCATGTGGAAGGCGAGGATGAGCGCAAGTTAAAATAAGACAGGGAACAGGATTGGGAGAGATATCCCCAGAAGCAAGGAGGAGAAGCAGGATAGAAAAAGCATGTGTTAGGATGATTTGTAGGGGTGTTTTTTAGTGCAGGGGATATAGCTGTGTGGTTTCAGAGGGCGCAGGTAAGAAAGGAGTTCATGTGAACTGAGAAGTGGTGAAGGAAGGAGAGATAGAGATATATGATTAGAGTTAGAGACATACTGAGGCTGGTAAAAAGAAGTGCATAATTTGAGAAGAAGTGAAGTCACAGCAAATATAAATGGTAAAGGCACCATCACAGCAGTAATGATGCAGTCTGGTATTGATGATATCCTCCTTTCCAGCGTAGTTCAAATGGGGGTGTCCACTTCTTCATCACTTCTTTTGAACTTCCTTTTAAATTCAGTTGTTCAGTAGTCATGCCACTTATAATGGGCCACTTGGATTTGGGCTGCAAGCAGACTAGCTGTTCTGACTGGGTTTATATAGGCCTAAAAAGTCACCTGACAGTGTGGTTCTGTCTGCTTAATTAGCACATCTGAGGCACATTGTAACAAGGTTTTCCTGTATAAGGGGAAAAGAAAATGTTATTTAACAATTTTATATTTTTATTCCAGTACTGTTCAGAGGAAGGTATTTAGTATCGATAAAAATCCATATGCATAGGAAGCAGGGGAAGCTACTCCGCCTCTGTGCATCAAAGAATCAGCTTCAAAGGCCATCCAGGATGCAGGTGTTAAACATTTTGTAGCAGGGAGGAGAAAATGTAGAGAAGTTCAATAAGCCTTCCTGGCAAATGGCTTCTCGGTCCCGATTCACCAGAGCTGAGCTGGCAGGGAGTCTCACATGACAAGTGGGGGAAGATGGCGGTTCGCACATGCTCAGTTGCTATACTGAAGCTCTCTGCCAGGTTCTGTAAGAGACTGGCAAAACCTGATGATAGGTGGGTTATTTCGTTCCCATGCATTAGTTGGCTGCAGACTGTACAGAATGGGACTTGGAGGGTTTAAAAATCTGTGCAGCCCCTCATGTAACACTTCCATCTGAGTTCCATCATGTAATAGATTCACCTAAGGATTCCTGCAAGAAACATCTAAGCTTCCAGATTTTAAAAGTGTCATCACGAACGAAGCAGCACCATTCAGGCTCTTTTTGCGAGTAACTCCCACAACTGAGAAATTGCTCCTACAGACTTTGTTTTGCAACATTTCGTTTTGGGAACCATTATTTCATTTGACCCCATTCCAGTAAGTGTATTTTCGTAGTATTTTTTTAAATTGAGCTGTGTATGTTCATTGTTTGAATAAATTACAATTTATTTTATCTTTATGCTTTTCTTAGCCAAAGGATCCAGGTATTTTTGTGTTAAAAGCATTGGTCTCCCGTCACACATGTATTTACATGTGTTGACAGATTTACTGTCCCTGGATCCCCAGCATGAGAAGCCAAACATTGCAGTTTTACTGACCGATAAAAAAGGGCACAAACAGGTTTTATTTACAGTATGTGGATTTATGAGCAACTCAGCCTATGACATGTTGGGGCCTTTTCTAGTAGCTTCGATGTTATTGCTGCCAACTCGAATGTTGTAGCATGGACCTACCTTACGTCTGACATTTGCGTTATCACAGTATTCAGAAAGAATTGCTGCCAGTCAGAAACCGTGAGTTAGGAAAATGCTAAACCGCTCAGGATAGCAGTGCCTTTATCTGTGTATGTTTCTACTTCTGCCCCTGTGATCTGCCTGCAGTCTATAAGAGCTGTATCTCCCTGCACAGCCCTTACAGGCGGTCTCTTTGAACAGAGGGAGCTGCATCACTCGTCACAGCCCTTACAGGTGATCACACTGTTTTTATTAACCAGTATTGAAGCAGGGTGTCTCCGGAGCTGAACCACATCCATTTCAGCCTCGGGGACCCCTTGCTTCCTGAGTTGCAGGCCCAGTTAAGGGCATGTCAATGTTATTTTTTTGTGTATTTCAAATACGGGCTATTAGCCATGTTTGGTTACTTGTGCCTTTGGTCATTTTTAATTGTGGTAATGGGTGTACGGTGGGAGGGGTTAGTTTCCCCGGGGTGGGTGGTTAAGCCTCCCGGGTGTGTATCGGGGGATGGGGGGTTAACTCCCTTAATTACTATAGTGGTTAGAAACCGTTAAGTTAATTAAGGGGTTACTGGCAAGTAGTTAGTATTTTTATTTTAATGTTGCTTTCCACGGAGGACGGTAAAGAGGGCAGCTATCATCCTGGCAGCCGTAAGTACAACTTTAATTTACTTTATTCTGGTGGGTAATTGTGACGATGACGCATTATCTTTGCCATCAATTAAAGGTATGTTTCCCAGCAAGATAACCCCTGAGTCATCAAATGTGCTTTTAAAGTGTCAGCTCTGCAGTCCCGGGCCGATTGCAATCTTTAAATAAATGTATTTGCATGTTTAAAGTGTCAGCTCTGCGGACTAGGCCTGACAGCAGTGTTATAAATGTATGTTACCCTTTGTTCAGATGTTCCTGGGGGAAATAAAGGCTGCTAACCTGTGTTTAAGGGGTTAATTAGAGAAGTACATCTGGGATTGTGAAGAATACAGAATTGTAACACTGCCTTAACCCCAGACTCAAGTGGATAGTGGATACTTGACTTGTGGTTAAATAAAGCCCAAATATCAAAAGTTTATCAAATTAAGGATATAATTTTAGTTAGGAAGGGACTAGCTTTCTGAAATTTTATTTGCAGAGGGTTAGAAGGAAATCATGTAGATTGAGATGGTTTTAAAAATTGTAGCATGTGTGTTTAGCATTCCAGGGGAAGGCATGCATATATGAATGGCCAGGCTTCTGAGATAGCGTGTGGAGATATCTCAAGGATGTATACAAAAGTCCAGAGCTCCAAAGGGACATTTGCCCCAGAGGTGCGATTGGTGGGGTTAGCAGGAAAGACCAAATAATTAGTTAACCCTTCCATTCTAATTGAAGCCCCGATATCCTTAGATCAAAAGGGTCCCTTTGGCCTAGCTAGACTGAGCGGCATTCAGTAAGAAAGCATGATGGCATATGCTAAGTGGCAAGTGGCCAGTATGGGGAAGATGACATTTTAGTTGCACATGCTCTCTCACTATACTGAAGCCGGGTAGCCAGGAGTTATGAAACTGGCAAACTGTGTGAGTGGTCAGGGATAAAATTACCACGCAGTAATTCGCTGCAGACTGATAGGATAGACTTTTGGGAGTTTTTAAAAGGTCATTCAGTCCGTCGGAAAATCAGTTCCATCTAAGACTCATCTAAGTTCCATCTTGTGTGATTCACGAGATTCATCTGATTAATCTCAGCTTTACCAAGATACGTCCATGCTACAGCATCAGCGGTTCCGGAGTGTGAGGGGTTAACTACAGCATAACGAAGATTTTCACCCCTTTTCCAGAACTCGTTTGAGCCAGGGAGTCCCAAACGAATCCTGTAAGGACTGAATGAACATCTTTCCTCCGGTGGAGATACAGGGCTGGCAACTTGTGCCCCTAGCTGAGGACTGTAGAACGGCTCAAATCACGCACCCACTTGCATGCGTGCTGGGGTGCCAAGAGATTTTGTTTTCAAGTCATTTGTTCCGTGGACATTTGATTTAGTTCCCCCAACCAGTAAGTGTTTATCCAGTGTAATTGTGAAGATTTGTGTGTTTGTCTTAAGAGGAAATAAATTACAATTTGTTTTGCCCTCCTTGTTGTGCTCAATCCAGAATCCCGGTATTAATGTGTTGGTAAGACCTGGTCTACCCTGACAGTAATGTTTTATTTTCAACCGAAAAATTAGCTAGGATCCAGATGTGGATAATAGGGATTTTGCCCATAACTGTACTGTATGTGTTGGGGATAGGGTGGGTGGTTGGGGATAGAGGAGGTAGTTAGTGTGGTGTCTATTCATTACAGACACGCAGACTGGGGCTTGCCCAATAGAGACCTGTACAAGAGATCAAATGTGGCGCTCAAACGTGAATGTGATAAGTGATAAAAATGTGAGTCCTAGTACAGGATTAATGTGCAAAAAATACGGATTTGTCAATAAGTGAAAACAACCAAGCAAGTGACACTATGGAGCTATGCACTTAGCAGCAAAAATCTCCCTGCCCTTTGCTATTCAGTAAGCAGCGAAAAATCGCAGATAACAGACTTTTTCGGCAAATTAGTAGGCAAAATATATTTTTTACGGCAAATGTCCGACGATAAGCCACTTTTTGGCACTTTTTCAACCTCGCTCAATTTTAATAGCCCCGATCAGCCTATTGAGGCTGTTCGCCGCTCTAGAATTGAGAATTCCTCTCCAAACCACCTCGCCAGCAAAGTTGGCAAGAAGGTGGGGAGAGGCTGCGGAGAAACGGCAAGAAATCACTTAGAAAAAAAAATTAATTTTTCTAGCATTGGATTGATGCCGGGGTATCCGAAGCTGATATACATTAATATCACTATCGGAGACCCCGGCATGAATCAGATGCATGAAAAATGCATTTACAGGCATTTTCATTACCTTAGCAGCAAACCTCTAAGGAAATTAAGGCGTTAACCATCAGTGTCATGCTTATTGTGGGTAGCGGGGGTAGGTGAAGGTGGTATTATATCCTTGGTGGGTGTTTAGGCCTTATGGTGGGTAGCGAGTGGACTTAACCCCTTCATTACCTTTGCGGTCAATACCGCTAAGGTAATGAAGGGGTTAATCCCTTCCACTACCCACCCGGTAGGCCTAAACACCCATCCTGAGAACGAATACCCCCTTCACCCACCACCGCTACCCACAATAAAACAAAATACTCACAACAGGCCCACTACCGACCTCCTAGGCACCCAATAAACATTACAATAGCTAGTAATAAACCAAGACACAACACACCCACCACCTGTGCCCACACATTAAACCAATATTTATTATTTTACACACAGAATTAATACCACATGCCAGCGGGGTCCCTGGGTGTTCCCCACAGGTGTCCACAGGCCCCACAGTGCACCCTGTGAGGTACCCACGGGTGTCTAGGGGCCCTCTGGTGGTCCCCGTTAGGCTCTGTGGGCCTCCATGGGTTCCCCACAGCCCCAATTTGGGCCACGAAAAAGGGGGGACCCTGGTACTGAGGTGGGAAATTATAGAACTGCACACCCACAGCAGATGAGGCACGCCTGGAGATTGGATAGTCAAGAACGCCGGGTCTGGATTGAAGAGAATGGGTTAGCCTTGATACTTTTATGAGGTCGTAGGAAGGTGCCAGGAGAGTAGTCTGAGTCCAGAGTGCCTTGGTCAGGGGTTGTTGTCAGTAGGAAGGTAGTAGTCCGATAGCTGTGGTCAGGGATGGAGAAGTGCGGATGGTCTGAGGCAAGCCAGGGTCAATAATCCAGAGAAAGGTCCTAAAGTGAAGTTGGGTTGGTGCACAGGAAAGCAAGCAACAAGGTTAGTAGTACACAGGAAAAAGGCAAGGCAGGGACGTCGGAACACAAGGCAACCAAGTACTACGCCATAGAATGAGAGTGCTAGCTGAGCATATATAGGAGCAGTGGACAAATAGGAAGGAGGGGAGAAGCCAAGGTGTGGCCTCCACGGAACAGAAGCAGCAATTAGCTGCAAGGTGCAGGAGACAGGGGCGAGAAAAATTAGAGTTGCTACGCAGCTGGGGAGAGGTGCATGCGCATCATGTGTGCGCACCGCGCAGGGCGGCCACACATTGCGAGCGGAGGGGTGGAGCCAAGCTCCGAGGAATCCTTGAAAGCCCCATGTGGGTGGGAGACTGTAAGAGCAGGAGGCAAGGAGGAAGCATAACACTGGGGACGCACTCTCTGATCAATTGCAGCGGAATGGTGTGCAGCCGGAGGTACGGAGGGAACACGCCAAAGGGGACATGCTCCCCGATTCCATACATCTCCCTCCCCCAGATATGGATAATAGATTAGTTGCCCATTATTAAACACAACATTAACTATGCAGCATAAATAAAGTAAATAAAAACTGTTCTACTGTTGCGGCAAAGTTTAATCTAAAGCTTAAACGCAATTGTTCGTGGCTTATTTTTTTAGCCGCCGAACTTGGCTGCACGCCAGCCGCATGTTGCGGCCGCGCGCCGGCCATTTCTCCATTCAGCGTTAATGGCGCTGAACAATGGAAGCGCCTGCGGCGCTAAAAAAAAAAAAAAGCTGCGTCTGCACGGAGTTTAAAAATTCCTGTGGTTGCGGCCGCTTTAGACTCAGGGTGGCCGCCACTGTACTTATCCCTGCCCATATGAAGTGTGTCTTCTTCAGCTTACTGCAGGTCCATGTCCTCCGTTGCCAGAAAGAATAGATAGTAGAATCCAAAAATACAATCTAATGGCCCCTAAACCCTTAATCACCTTAGCGGGTAATAACCGCTATAGTAATTAAGGGGTTAATCCACCCTGCCCCTCTACCCATGCAGGAGGCCTAACCACCCACCCTGGACACACTATACTCACCCTGTACTAATTGAATGGCATAGTGGTACCTCATTACCCATATAATATCTGCAGGATAAGCCACTATAGCACTCAATGGGCACCTAATAAAAATACATAAAGGCCAAAAATAAACAGTAATCAAACATATACACAAGCAGCTAATCAATCCCATTCAATAAATCAAAACCCTAGCCAACAAATGAAATAAATACAAGCATTAGCCAACCAATTACATAAAAACACTAACAAAAAAACAATTTATTAATTATAACCAGTAACCAACAAAGCAATTATTTAGTAAAACCATTATCCAACAAATCAAGTCAAACCAAGAGCCAAGCAAACAAATAAATATTTTAAAATGCTAATCAATGCAAACCATAACAAAAGTCAGCCACACAACACAAAATATAAGCCAAACAATCATGCCAAATCAGAAAAATAAAACTCTATAGAAAATAAGCAATTTACCAAAAAAGCATTGGCTATCACTGTATTACACTGTACCCAAACCGAGAACAAATTAATACAATGGCAGGCAACGGGCTATCAAAAACATAAAAAAAAAAAATACAATCGAAAAATCTGTAAAAAATACATTCAATATTTAACTTACCTTTAGAAGCATTGGCCATCTGACTCCCGGGGAATCAGGAAGCTCACATTCTGCAAAGGCCTCAAACTCCATAAGATGCCATCCGTCATGAAGATCTGGATCAGGTACCCAAAATTGTCTTTATTTTATCTTACATAGTTAAATAGTGTAAATGGTTCAACAGCCATCTGATTGTCTGTTAAATCCATGTGCCCATTTTTTTCTGTGACTTCATGTAAAGGGACAAAAGCAAGCCAATCAGAATGGCTGTGCTTCCTTTCCCTTTAACATCACGTCACAAAATTCAAAAAAGGTTGCCATCACATGGTACTTGAGCCAATCAGATTGTGGGAACTAAATCACCAATCTGATTGGTTGTTGAAGACCATGTGACTCCCTTTGGATGACTGTGGTGATGGAGGGGTTAATCAGGTCATTAATAAAGGCATTATACACGGCTGATTAACCCAAAATCGCTTTGGGAGTGAAGGGGTTAAATGTATGTGCATCACCCTGATATATTTGCCCGTGCCCCAGCTTTCTTGTCCCCATTTTGCAACCTGTTCCTTGACTGTTGTAATAGGAATGAATACAAACTGTGCCATTAGCTTTTCATGCACAAGATGGCGTTGTTTGCGCTGAGCCAAGCGCTGATTGAAGACGCGTGGCTGTGTATGGGAGGGCTGCTTTGAAGTATAGGTATCCATTTCTAAGCACTAGAACTCGTAACCGCATGGTCAATTGAATAAGTGGTTTGCGGTTAGACTGAAGTGGGTTTCTGTCAAAATGTATCCCTTGCCTTGTTAGCGTCTTAACTTGAAAGGGGGAAGTATATTGCCGTGAGAACTAGGTTAACTATGGACCTCACATCATAGCCCTTTCAATTAAGTAGGCTAACTTGAGAACAGAGTGAACTAGCACTCTAGTTTTAGGAGTGCAGCTCATGATAAAGAAACCATACACCCACATATAAAGTTTATTCCAGTGGCACAAGCAGAACATACTTTATTAATAAAATGTATTTTTCTGTTGGTTTTAAATGTACAGGCAGGAAAAGCTTTTTCTGCAAGCCCGGAAAAAATCCTTTAGCATGCAAATATGCTAAGGGTGAATGAGCTGAGGGTATTTTCCTCTCCGTACTGGGAGACTTGGAGTCTAGTGAAGTCCGGAGTTGAAAATCCTCATAGATTCAAATTGTGAAAGTGGCCGGGATGTTGCTGAGTGCAAGATCCCGGTACTCAGCATGAGCCATTCACACAAACCCCAGACTAAGATTCGCCAGGTACGGGGTGAACCCCCCCGTATGGTAAACCACCAAGGTGTCAGGCAGACACATACGCTTTGCAAACCGGAAAGCCCTTTTTACCCGTTTTACAAACTCCGGGCAAATCAGGGATTGGTGGGTTAAATTTTCCCACAGAGGGGTTTGGGCACACATGTTAGGGATAGGACTGTAAACCCTATAAACCTGCCTGCCGAGCTATCCCATGTGTGATTCATGATTTCTTCAAGCGTTGTTCAAGTTCCCGTACAAGTACAGCGGCAGCGGTTCCGGAACGCAAGGGGTTAAAACATCGTAACCAAGAATTTACCACTACTTCAGGAATTCATTAGTGCTGGGGAACTTGAAAAGAACCCAAATGAACCAGAACAAACTTTTTACAATTGGACGAATTATCGGGCAGGAAAGTTGCGCCCTGCCAAAAGGATTGTAACCCAGAGACTTTGTTTCTTCAGCTTACGTTCAAAGGACAATTTATTTTGTTTCCTCCATCCCAGTAAGTGATTATTAAGTGTATTCTGAGGTTGTCGTGTGTTTGTCTATCAAGGAAATAAATGACCATTTATTTTGCCCGCCTTGTGTGTTCAATAGAGAATCCCAAAAATAAAAATTGTTGATAAGTACTAGTCTACCGTGACAATGACTGTAATTGAGGGTATTCAGCCCATTAATAAAGGCAGTATGCTCGGCTGGTTACTCCTATTTTGCATTGGGGATGAAGGGGTTAATTTTATATGCACCATACATGTATTACAGTGGCGGCGCAGCTGAGTCTAAAGCGGCTGGAGCCGCAAGCCAGGTGGAGTGCCGTTTTTCTCATTTTTTTCCCTCGGCGTGCAGCACGTCATCGATGCGCGGTCATGCTTCATCGGGAGCGTGCGCGCATGGCGCGCGTGCCCAGAGCTCCCCAAGGGAGCCCTGGGTTGCTCTATTGTGACGGATGGCGGTGGGGGGCTTCGGGGGACCCGAGGGACCCGGTGGACCCGGAGAGGGGTGGGGGATGCCTCGATCGGAGGACCGATCCTCCGAGGCTCCAGCGCGCGCGGGACAACTCGGCGCGCGCCCGATATCTGCCGCGGCCGAGACCGGGTGAGTGTTAGACTCAGCTCGGCCGCGACAGTATTTTTCCCTCTGTCCCTTGTTGTCCCCATTTTGCAGGATTGTATATGCTTGCAGTAATGTATTACATCGTATACCGGCATTACTGGTTTTGGACACAAGATGCCGCTGCAAGCGCCAAACCGCAAGTCAATTGGATAAGCGTGGAGCGTTCTCTTTGTTCAATTGAGAGGTATAGGTATCCATTACTGAGGCTGGAAATCGTAACTGCAGAGTCAATTGAAACAAAGGGTTGCGGTTTTCAATCTCAAGTGGTTCTCGGATACACTGTATCTCCGTCCCGGTTAGTAGCGTAACTTGAAAGGCAACCGGCAATTGGCGTGGGAACTCGGTTAACAGCATGTCAATTGACGTGAGAAGCCCATAGCCCAGCACTGCCAGTTCAAGAAGACGCCTAACTTGGGAACGGAAAGGGTTAGCAACCTGAAATTTGGTGTGCAGGCAGGATACTTTTTTTCTGATTGTCTTTGATATGTAACCAGTGACCAAATGCGTTCACATACATTGGCTGGGGGCACTTCCTTCTCAAACTTCATAGATCCCCCGTTGAGGCGGCGCCTATGGGTCTAGCGAAGGTTTGCAGCTGAAACCCTCAAGAGCCGCAAAGTGTGAAATAGCCGGGATGGTTGCTGAATGCGATATCCTGGGCTAGTTGAAACCTTGCGAGCAACCCCTAGCCTGGGAGACGCTAGGTAAAAAGGGGAGTACACATATGTTAAGCAGCCAGTGTTCGTTTTAGTAACCCGGAAGTTATCAGCTTTTTTTGACACTCCTTTACATGCAGTTCACAGCCATCTCTTCCTGTGTGGGAGAACTCTTCTCCACGTTGGGTACCTGCCTGGTACCCAGGTGCTGCTTGGCTTGGTGGGTTGGAGCTTGTCTCACGAAGGGGGAGATCTAACACAAATCCCCTCTCTCCTAAAGGGTCCTGATCCTCCTCGTAGTGTGAGTTCCAGCCAGAGGGTCTCTGTGACGGTGAGGGGGTAACCAAGCTCAATAATAAATGTTAAGCCCACTTGGTTACCCCAGATCTGTGTTTTGAGGTCCTAGATTGTCAGCTCTTGGACCTGGCTTTCATAGATGCATTACTGTGACTGTTTGTAAATTATGCAACAATACAATATTTTTGTGTTTTTGCCTTTCCAGGATATTGCGAGGCTGGGAGTCTCAGGGTGGGATTTGTGGAGAAAGTCTTGTCAGATTATGGCTATGTAGCAGGGTAACCGAGTTACGGGATACCCCAAAGATGTACCCGAGAATCAGATAAGATTCTCGGATACATTAAGCACAGTGATCTGGTCAAAATACTACCCTGGAAACGTTCTTGCAACTCACAGCCAAGATTCCCTGCTTTAGCACAGACCAGAAAGGTAAAAAGGGTATAGGGGAGCAGGGTAACCCTAGAATGGTACAGGGGTCCCTATTATAAGGGGGAGGCCCAGTTCATGCCCAAGTCACCCTGACCTGGGCATAGGAGTTCAAGGGGTGCCCCAGCTATGTGATAAAACTGTGAGGTTTTTATTTTGTGTGTCAAATGTAAAGTCAGGTTTCTACAGTGTGGCACTGATAATGCTAGTAAGAGTTGAGAGTATATATTCTTATTCTATCCCTAACACCATAAAGGGGGTCTTAGATATTTTATCACAAGATACAGCGGAAAAGTGTATGTTATTAAAGGGTTATGTTTTCATAGGTATTTATGCTTGTAACCTGTGTATGAACTGTTGAATTTCCAAGTCCCTGGGTTCCGAGAGAACAGATGGCCACCAGACTTAGTGCCACTGAGTCTCCTGTGGTATCGGACTTGAAAGCCTCAGGGATGGCAAGGTGTTAGGGCAGGCGGAGTACAGGAGTTACACTCGAGTACCCCCATCGTGATAGCACAAAGGGGCTATCTGACCACCATTTGCCCCACCCCAGACTTTGCGGAGCCTGGAACTGCGGGGGGCTCAATATACTAAGAGTCAGAGGTGCCAGGTTGGCGCCTGCCCCTTAGCAGGTACCCGCCTGGTTTCATTTTTCCAGCAAATCGGTGATAGGCTATCAGTTACATGCCGAATTGAGTTCCAGGACTTTTGTGAGAACCTCCCGGTCATTGGAAAGGACTCATACAGACTTAATTTTGTAACATTTAGATCTAGGAAAGTTTACCTCGTTAGCCCAGACCCCAGTAAGTGTGTTTTTCATTGCAAATTTTGATCCATTGTGTGTATGGATCACAATTGGCCGCAGTGCGCTAAGTGGCCGTCTGGTCATTGTCGCAGCAATAACACTACAGGCCAGAATCCCTTTCTGGGGCCTTCCCTGCAACAATTCTCTGTATGTGTCTTAGGGCCTAAATGGAGCCTAGAGGCAGAGTTATGACCTAGTCCAGGGGCTTACTGACACCCTGGACATTTCCGTCCTCTCTGCCGGCTCCTGTTAGACTGGATATCCCTCAGGGTCCCGCAGAGGATATCCTTGATCTAATATGGCCGCTCACATCTCGCATGTCCTTTGTCACGGGAGAACAGGTTTATTAACACCTTTTTATACCAGGATCATTTTATTGAGCAAAGCAAGGAGGTAAAATATATTGTAATTTATTTCAGGAAAAGACATACACACAATGTAACACATTTTACAGGGTTAACACACATACTGGAAACGGGGCTACAATTAAACTTGTCCTAAAAAATGAAATTCATGAAAATGAAAATGACCTCTGTACGAGCCCTTTCCAATGACCGGGAGGTACTCACAAAACTCCGGGAACTGATTTCGGCATGTAATGCCAGACTCGACCGCTACGTTCTCAAAAAGCGGGACTTAGAAAAGTTTTGGACTCAAAATCTCTGAATCCTGCCATGACTTCTTGGGCACTCAAGCATGACTGCAGTATCCCTCCTGGTCAAACACCTTAGCATCCCTGAGGCTTTCAAGTCCGGACTCTGCACAGACCCAGAGGCGCCAAGTTTGGCAGTGAATGGGCACCTCAGAATCCAGGACCTGGAAGTCCCACAGTTCACTCACAGGTTATCTGTGCATAAACCTATTCAACATAACTCTTTAATAAAATATACTGTGTCCTGTATCTTGTGTGATAAAAATGTTTAAGTCCCTATTCTGGTGTCAGGGATGAAGTAAGGGGATATACATGTGACAGTGAAGGGGTAACCAGACCAATAATAAAGATATTATGCCTGGCTGGATGCTCCTAAGCCTTACTGGGGGTGAAGGGGTTAACTGTATGGTCACTGTAATGCCATGTATTCCCTGTATATCACCTGTGATGTCCCCTGAGTCATATCGTAGAAATGGAGTGTCAGTTCTGCAGCTCAGAATCTAGCTGTGGTCCTGTTAATATGTACTGTATTGTGTAGAATGTGCCCATTAAGCAGAGGGTGCTTATATCGCTTTAGAAAGAGTTAATTGAATAAGCGTGCCTGCGGTGAGCGGCTGCATTGTAGCCCTGAATCACTTCCTAAACCGCAAAACGCTCAGGGAAATCCTTAACCACAAACTCAAGTGGATAAGTGGCTTGTCCAGTTGAAGTGGTGGATTGCAACAATGTATCCTGCGGTCTCGTTAGCCAATTAAGGTCAATTGGTAACGTGCTTCTGCAGTTATTGATTCAGACAAGCAATGCAACATTGTATGCCGGCTTCTCACCGCAAACCATTTACACAACAAATCACAGACCACATTTATTTATTTATAAAATATTTTACCAGGAAGTAATACATTGAGAGTTACCTCTCGTTTTCAAGTATGTCCTGGGCACAGAGTTAAGACAAATAATACATGTTTACAAATACAGTTACATAATGAGCAGGGTATACATTATATACAAGACATAACGAGCACATTCAATTAAGGGGCTAACTTACTTTAGGAGTGAGCTAGCACTTTAATTTTTGAAATGCAGAGGGCTAAGAGATAATCATACACATACATCATGTTATAATGACAAGCAACTCAGATAGAAGCCACATATGATAATAAGCCTTGTTTTAGGTATTTTAAAATACGAAGATAGGAACACTTTCCTGTCAGCCTGGCAGTGAATCCATTAACATGCGCATATGTTTGGGATAAATGAGCTGAGAGATTTCCAACTCCGTACTTCAAAGGGAACCCTGCTGGGCTGCCGCTCCAATGTCTAGAGGAGTCTGAAGTTGAAAGCCTCAGAGACCCTAAAGTGTTAAGGAGGGCGGGATACAGTAAAATACCCTGTACCGGTGTAAAATCCTGGCTAGCAACAAATGGTAGCCGATGCCCAAACTTACTGTCGCTAGGTAAGGGGTTGGGTCCCGTATGCTAAGCAGCATAGGTGCTAAGTTAGCACATGCCCTTAGCAGACCGGGAAGCCACCTCTGCCAGGTTTATGAGCTACTGGCAAGTCTGGGATAGGTGGGAAAAGTTATTCCAACGGGGGGATTGGCTGTACAGGTTAAAGATAGGAGTCATAAGCCTATAAGAATGCCTGCAGACTGTTTATGAGAGAGATTCAACTAAGATTCAGCTAAGAAACATCTTAAGATTCAACCAAGGTCCGTTCCAGCTTCAGCGAATTTCCGGAGTGTGAGGGGTTAAAACATCGTAACCAAGGATTGCACCCCTCTTCTAGATTTCGCTTGAACTAATGATTCCTGAACTAATCCTATAAGGATTCCGCGCCCCTAGCCAAGGACTTTCGCACAGCTCTATTCGCGCACCACCCCGCTCCTGCGCAGTGGTGTCTAGAGACTTTGTTTGCCTGTTATTTATTCTGTGGACATTATATTTTGGTTCCACATCCCAGTAAGTGTAAATTGATTGTAATTGTGAAGGATTGTGTGTTTGTCTTAAAAGGAAATAAATTACAATTTATTTTACCCTCCTTTTGTGCAATCCAGAATCCCGGTATTAAGGTGTTAATAAGACCTTGTATCCCATGACAATACTGCCTACACTCACTAGTCTCATCCTTGACACATTCTAGAAATGACTTTTACATTTTTTACACACAAAAAACACTCACACCTTTATCATATAGCTGGAGCATCCCCTGAACCCCTATAATAGGTTCAGTGTATCTGGGTATAACCCCTTACACTAGGGACCCCCCTGTATATTGCAGATATGCATTAAACCCTTCCTGCCCCATTTACTTTGTCTGGATTATGCTGCAGCAGAAATCCTGGCGGTGAGTCGCAAAAACGTTTTCAGGGTCGGAGTTTGCCCAGAGCAATGTGCGTTGATGTTTATTTATTTATTTATTTATAACATATTTTACCAGGAAGTAATACATTGAGAGTTACCTCTCGTTTTCAAGTATGTCCTGGGCACAGAGTAAGACAAATAATACATGGTTACAAATACAGTTACATAAATGAACAGGGTATACATTATATACAAGACATTGCGTGCACAGTTAAAGAAAATATATATTATGGGCGTATGAAACAGTTACAGACCAGATTAAAATGTGAGACAGCCTTAGATTTGAAAGAACTTAAACTGGTGGTGGATGTGAGAGTCTCTGGTAGGTTGTTCCAGTTTTGGGGTGCACGGTAGGAGAAGGAGGAACGTCCGGATACTTTGTTGAGCCTTGGGACCATGAATAGTCTTTTGGAGTCTGATCTCAGGTGATAAGTGCTGCAAGTGATAGGGGTGAGGAGCTTGCTCAGATAGCTGGGTAGCTTGCCCATAAAGAATTTAAAGGCAAGACAGGAAAGGTGAACTTTGCGCCTAGACTCTAGTGATGACCAATCTAGTTCTTTGAGCATTTCGCAGTGATGTGTGTTGTAGTTGCATTGGAGAACCAAACGACAAATTGAATTGTAGAGGGTGTCAAGTTTGCGTTTGAGATGCCGAGCCATATACTTTGTCTCCATAGTCAATAATTGGCATTAGCATCTGCTGTGCGATACACTTTCTGACCAGGAGACTTAGGGAGGATTTGTTCCTGTAAAGTACCCCTAGTTTGGCATAAATCTTGGTTGTCAGGGTATCAATGTGCATTCCGAATGTTAAGTGGGAGTCAAACCATAAGCCCAGATATTTAAAACTAGTGACAGGGGTAAGGGTGGTGTTAGCGTTGATTCTAATCAGGAGCTCAGTCGCTGGAAGCTTTAAAAATTTAGTCTTGGTCCCAAATACCATTGTTACAGTCTTTTCAGTGTTTAAAAACAGTTTGTTTTGGGAAATCCAGTTTTCGAGTCTCAAAAAGTCAGACTGAAGTATGTGTTGAAGGTCAGAGAGGCTATGGCTGTGTGCATATAGGATTGTGTCGTCTGCATACATGTGTATTGAGGCTTCCTTACAAGCTGTGGGAAGATCATTAATGAACACTGAGAAGAGTTGGGGCCCCAGAACAGAGCCTTGCGGGACACCACAGGTGATGTCCAGGGGGTTCGAGTTAGAGCCTGAGATGGACACATGTTGGGATCTTCCTGATAGGTAGGACTGAGACCAGTTTAAAGCATGCTTCCCTATTCTAGAGCTCTGGAGTTTGTTAAGCAGGATAGCATGATCAACTGTGTCAAAAGCCTTTGCAAAATCTAGGAATACTGCACCAGTGAGTTGTCCCCGTTCCATTCCACACTGGATTTAGGAATACTGCACCATGTATGTATCAGAGATTCTTACTTGATTCCCAGATACATCTTTTGGGGTATCCTGTAACTTGGGAACCCCGATAAATAGACACATTCTGTAAAGACTTTCCCTGGAAAACCCATCCTGAAGCTTACAGCTTAGGAATCTCCTGGTCCAAGCACCCCAAGTGTAACGCGTAGCTCATCACAAACGAAGCGCGACCGCGGTGCTGAGGTAGGGAATTGAGAAACGCCAACCCACCGCCACGCGGGCTGGCCTAGGATGTAGTGTAGTGGTTTAAGCCAGGTCAGAATTGGAGATGGGAGAGTAGTTGGGTACTTGCCAAGTTCAGGAGAGGAGAGTTGCGGATCGTCGGGGTGCGTAGCCAGGTTCAAGATTGGAGATAGTCGGATCGTCAGAGTACTTAGCAAAGGTCAGGACTGGAGACTGGAGAATGGTCATGCACGCCGGATCAGGAGTGGAGAGAAGCGGAGTCCAAGAACTAGCAGGTTTCAGACAACAAGAGGTTAAACAGGCAGACAAGGCAAGGCAGGGTCTCAGGAACAGGATGCAGCAAGGCACGGTGCCACACTAGACTATGCTCAGCAAAGGTAAGATGCAAGTGAAGGGTATATATAGGAGGACCCACCAATGGCAAGCCATGGCAGAACCAGGAAGTGAAATCCCATAGGCTGCTGGTGCACACAGGTGTGCCGTAGGATGCAGCCTGATCAGGGTGAGATTGATTGCGACCCGCGCATGTCACAGAGGTTAGATGGCAGGTCTTAGAATGCGCGATACTCCCAATCCGGTTCCGCTTGATGTCAGAGCGGGGGCGGAGCTTGGAGCTCGCATTACTGCCAAGTTGGTTCTGTTGATCAATAGAGCGAGGGCGGGGCTTAAACCGCACAACAGTGGGAAGGCTGGATGAGCGCCCGCGTCATGCATCAGAGCGAGGGGTGGTGCCAGGGTCCGCAAATACCGGATCAGACCGCGCAAGGTCCGCACGCGTGTGCGTCACAGGACCAGACGAATGTGCATTTTGAGTGTTTGTTGCCGAAGGACCAGTGAGGTGAGGAGACGGTCCATGACCGCCAGGATGGCGATTCCTCACAACGAGAAAGGCAAAACACACAAACATCTTTAATGTTGCATAATTTGCACACAGTCTCTGCAATGCATTTCCGACATCTGGGTCTAAGAGCTGACACTCTACGACCTTAACATGGTTCAGGGGTAACCAAGTGGGCTTAACATTTATTAGTGAGCCTGGTTAACACCTTCACCATTGCATCCTTCTGGGACTTGTAGTCCTGCAAAGCCCTTCAAGGCAATTTAAGATGGCTGCTGCGCTGATTGCCACTGCACAAGTGCCGAGCTCCGGAATGACCACCGTGTTCCCTCAGATTGTGCGGGGTCCCAAAGAGCAACTGGCAAGTTCCCTGCACCAGAGCAAGGTAGGGGACTCGACTATATATATATATATATATATATGTAAACATTTTTATTATAATATATATTATATAATATATATTATAATATGGGGGGGAGGAAAAGGGTGATGGGTGGAGAAAGTGAGGAGGTAAGTTTGAGAAGGGGGGGAGTGTTAGAGAAAACAGGGGGGGGGGGTTTCTTGCAAGTGCACCGACATGTGGGTGGGGGCCCTGGTGGAAATTTTAGTCCTTGGCCCTGGGAAAGCTGTCTGTGGCCCTGGGGAGGATGGGTGGTAGTTAATAGTAACAATGTCATGAGCCAGGTCAAGAAGAATGAGTAATGTCCTTAGGATTCAGCAAGGGGGATACTATTTGCTACTTTGGTGAGTGCTATTTCAGTTGAGTGAGCAGTGTGCAAATCTGATTGTAGAAGTTTTAGGAAAGTATAGAAGCTAAGGAAAGAACATACAGTATATAGGAAGACATTTATGAATTTTAGAGGCAAAAGGCAGGAGAGAGACAGGGTGATAGTTAGATGGCTGGTATTTTCCTGCCTACATGTCAACAAGAGAAATAAAAACATATTTAGGATGATGGTATCTCCAATTTTGGTTTGTATACATATTTCTAATTGTAAAGTATTACTTAAGCTCCCACTACAATGTTGTAGATTGATGTGTATGTGACCTTCAGTAATAACATATTGATGGTTAAAACAAGAAAAACAATAGGTGTTGCTGGGAATTCTTACCCTAAATGTGTGTTCTTATCTCAATCCTTTTTTTTACTGTAGTAGTTAATGAAGCATTGATGGGGATAAATTGTATTCATTTGGAATTTGCAACAATGGTTGACATTTTATTTGATTTAACAGGTAACCTTCAGTGTACAGTGTTTACAATGTGGAGTTCGGAGACTGGACATCCGGCTCCAATATAAGGAACAGAATAGGTTACAGGAAACAAAAGATAACATAATGTTCCTTATTCTTCTGGTCTCATAAAGACAAAGAATATCTCTCTATATGTAACACCTTCTACTTCAATTCCTACATATAAAGGTTTTCATTCTCTCTTTCAAGTCTCTTCCTTTTTTAGTGTAAGTGGCATACACAATGTGATAACTTAACATGCTGAGTATCTTCTTTCCTCTGAGAATGTCACCTTTGCCTCCCTTCTTACCAGAGTAACATTTGGGTTCCATTGAATGTCATTATCGGTGATAGTGAGTTGCTGACCGACAGGTGCTGAGGAGTTGAAGCTTCCAACTTTGATACCAGTCACAGTAGGGTCAGAGGTAGTGATCCAGTTTATAATGTCATAAAGTCCAGGAACATCCCCGTCCTTAGTAAAGACAATCTCCTCTCCAGAAGAAGGTGTAAAATGAACATGTTTCAGGTTACTGTTCAGCTAATGAAAAGGCACATTAGAGTTACTGCATATAACTTCAGTTTTATCCTTAAATTATATTTTGCATTACATTTCAGTATCTGTAAACTCAAATCAGATAACTATATTACATTTACTATAAAGTAGACAGTAATACTTTCTCTTTAATGTACAGTACACAAACACACACACACACACACACACACACACACACACACACACACACACACACACACACACACACACACACACACACACACACACACACACACACACACACACACACACACACACACACACACACACACACACACACACACACACGTAGTATATATAGATACAAACCTTGCAAATCGCTTCACAAAATGTAATGATAATAAAGATTGTTCATAGTAGTTTCATATCAGCTAAGACCATACTGTAAGCTTAAGGAAAACATAGAGGCAAATTCACTCAAGGTTGAAAAATGTAAAACATGCTACTATCAGATTTTATTTATCGGTCTAATCACTAATACTATATCGCCAGCGCTTAGGCAGTGAGAACGTACTTTTTATTGAGACAATGTGTCAGAAATATGCATAATGCAATGTACACTGGCGACACACTTTATTCGAGCTCGGCTAGTCCCACGAATACGGGTATACCCGGGTGTATTGAGGTTTGTGACTGTTTTCTGCCCGAGTGCATTGAGTTATTTTCCGGCAGGGATTGAAGCATTTTATTCCCGTTGGCTGCAATACTGCACAGTATATATATATATACTGCATTACAATTCATGAATTTATGCCATCTGGTAGACACGCGAAGCATTGCAGCCTATTAAATCCTAATCATTATCATTTAACAGATCAGCCGCCCATCAGCCAGGCATGAACCCAGGCTGGGAAGGCAAATGCAACGTGGCTTGTCAGAGGTGAGGAGCGGCGCATTCCAGGTATCTGCCAGGTACATACCGGGTATTTGCTCGAATAAAGTGTGTCGGTGCAGTATGCAAAAGAACATGCAGAACAGTAATTATTCACTGCTTCTGTATTCACTATGCAGCACATCTCCAAGTGGCACATTATAAGTGGCAGGACTACTGAACAACTGAAGTTTAATAGGAAGTTCAAAAGTAGTGAAGAAGTGGACACCCCCAACTGGCCCTGATTCCTGCATTTGAACAACGCTGGAAAGGAGGATATCATCTATACCAGACTGCATCATTACTGCTGTGATGCTGCCTTTACCATTTATATTTGCTGTGACTTCACTTCTTCTCAAATTATCCACTTCTTTTTACCAGCCTCATTATGTCTCTAACTCTATTCATATATCTCCATCTCTCCTTTCTTCACCACTTCTCTGTTCACATGAACTCCTTTCTTACCTGCGCCCTCTGACACCACACAGCTATATCCCCTGCACTAAAAAACACCCTTACAAATCATCCTCATACATTCTCTTTCTATCCATGCTTCTCCTCCTTGCTTCTGGGGATATCTCTCCCAATCCTGGTTCCTGCCCTATTCCTACATGCGCTCTTCCTCGCCTGCCAATTGCAAAATCTACTCCCTCTGGTGTCAACTCCTCCAACCTCATAGCCATCCCCTGCCACCCTCCCTCCTCTCTCCCTTTCTCCTGTGCCCTTTGGCATGCTCGCTCCCTTTCTAACAAGTTCCTCTCTGTACATGACTTTTTTCTCTCTCTGCTCTTATTTGCTACTAGCTGAGAGACCCGGCGTTGCCAGGGAGTACAATTTCCCACTCCCCCCTCTCTCTCCACTCCCCCTGTCTGTTCCTCCGCTCCCCCTTCTCTGTTTGTGTTCCCCCTCCCGTGCAGCTCCATTCCCCCCCTACAGTGTTCTACACACACACACACACAGGGTCCCCCACACATACTGTCCCCCCACACACTGTCGTCGTCCCCCACACACACACACTGCCCCCCCCCACACACACACTGTCGTCGTCCCCCCCACACACACACACTGTCGTCCTTCCCACCACACACACACACACACACACACACTGTGTGTGTGTGTGTGTGTGTGTGCTCATGGTGTGCGGTGTTGGTCAGAGGCACACGCGGTCATGGTGTAAGGAGAGTGTGCATGTGTGTCTCTTCTCCCTGACTGGCCCGCAGGCCAATGAGCTGTCCAGCACACATACACACACAAACATTATTTGAGACATATATATAGATAACTGAGACCTGGCTCACTCAGTCTGACTCTGCTCTGGAAGCTGCCCTCTCCTATGTTGCCTTTCCTTCTCCCACACTCTGCGCACTGATGGCAGGGGTGGAGGCATGGGGCTCCTGCTCTCCTCACTCTGCCATTACCAAACCCTTCCTATTCCTCCATCTCTTGCTTTTCCCTCCTTTGAGGCTCACACTGTCCAGATTTTCTCTCCTCTCCCTGTCCATGTGGCGGTCATCTATCGCCCACCTACCTCTATTCATCCCCCTTCTGCCTTCCTCTCTCACTTTGAATCCTGGCTCTCTTTTTTCCTCTTCTCATACTCCCCTGTTCTTCTCATTGGGGACTTCAATTGCCACATTGATGACCCCTCTCTCCCTTGAGCTTCCCGCTTTCTTTCTCTAACCTCTTCTTTCGGCCTTCAACAGTGGACTGCAGCCAGCACCCACAAGGATGGCCACTACTTAGACCTGGTTTTCACTAAAAACTTCTCTCTCTGATTTCTCCATTTCCCCTTTTCCTCTCTCTGACCATCACCTCATCTCATTCTCTCTATCTCGCTTCTCCATTCTCCACCTCCATATACCCCCCCGTTCTGGAGAAACCTGCGCTCTATTCACTTACCTGACTTTGAGTCCACTTTACGCTCCTCTCTCTCCTCTCTCAGCTCTGCTACAGACCCTGACAACCTGGTTAGGAACTACAACTCTGCCTTGTCCTCCTCCCTTGATCTACATGCCCCGCTTTCTCTCTGCCGCACTCGCCCTTCTAACCCTAGACCCTGGATAAATTCCCACACGCGCATGCTGCATTCCTCCACTCATTCCTCTGAATGCCTCTGGAGGAAATCTCATACTCTCGCAGACTTCCTTCACTACAAATTTATGCTATCCTGTTTCAACTCTGCCCTATCGCAAGGTAAACAAGCCTACTTTTCTTCACTAATGAACATGCACAAGTCTAACCCACGCCAACTGTTCTCTGTCTTTGATACTCTACTCAAACCACCCTGAGCTGCCTCTCCTTCCTCCATCTCCGCTCAGGACTTTGCTGACTATTTTAAGGAAAAGGTGGAATCCATACGTCAGAACATCCCCTCTGTTTCTTCCTCCCATCCTACACCTCTTCCTAACTCCCCTCCTGCATTCCTTGACTCTTTTTCCACTGTCTCAGAGGAGGCTGTATCGCTGTTGATCGCCTCTTCTCCCTCTACCACTTGCCCTCTTGAACCCATTCCCTCCCATCTCCTAAAACCTCTTGCTCCTACTATAATCCCTACGCTCACACACATTTTTAACTCCTCCCTCTGCTCTGGAACCTTTCCATCCTCCTTCAAACATGCAACAGTCATATCATTACTCAAAAACAGCGAGCTTGACCCTACCTGTCTTTCTAACTATCGACCTGTCTCCCTCCTGCCTTTTGCCTCTTAACTCCTTGAACGTCTTGTATTCTCTCGCTTGCTCCATTTTCTCAACACCTATTCTCTCCTAGACCCTCTACAATCTGGCTTCCGCTCTGCTCACTCCATGGAAACAGCCCTCACTAAAATAACTGCCGACCTCCATGCTGCCAAATACAGAGGTCATTACACTCTGCTCATATTACTCGACCTCTCTGCAGCATTTGACACCGTGGACCATCATCTTCTCCTTCACATACTCCATACTCTTGGTATTCGGAACAAATCTCTTTCCTGGATCTCATCCTACCTCTCCCATCGTACTTTGTGTCTCTTCTGCTAACACCTCCTCCTCCTCTATTGATCTGTAGGGGTCCCCCAGGGCTCTGTCCTGGGACCTCTTCTCTTTTCTCTGTACACACTCTCTCTAGGTGACCTAATAATATCTTTTGGGTTTAATTATCACCTCTATGCTGATGACACACAAACATATTTTTCAACACCTGACCTTACACCTGCTGTACAAACCAAAGTTTCTGAATGTCTCTTCTCTATCATCCTGGATGGCCCTCCGTCGCCTTAAACTCAACATGGCTAAAACAGAGCTCCTCATACTTCCTCCCAAACCTGGCCCTACAACCACCTACCACATTACTGTTGGAACTACGATCATTCACCCAGTAGCCCAAGCACGCTGCCTAGGGGTCACACTCGACTCCTCTCTCACATTCGCCCCTCACATTCAAAACATTTATAAAACCTGTCGCTTTTTCCTCCGCAATATAACAAAGATAGGTCCTCTCTTCTGTTGCTCGACTGCTAAAACTCTCACTCAGGCCCTCATTCTCTCCTGTCTTGATTACTGTAACCTCCTGCTGTCCGGCCTTCCTGTCTCTCACCTTTCTCCCCTACACTCTATCCTAAACGCTGCTGCCAGAATCACTCTAATCTTTCCTAGATCTGTCTCAGCATCTCCCCTCATGAAATCCCTCTCCTGGCTTCCAATCAAATCCCGCATCTCACACTCCATTCTTCTACTCACTTTTAAAGCGTTACACGCTTCTGCCCCTCCTTACATCTCAGCCCTAATTTCTCATTATGCACCATCCCGACTCTTGCGTTCTTCTCAAGGATGTCTTCTTTCTACCCCCTTTGTATCTAAAGCCCTCTCCCGCCTTAAACCTTTTTCACTGACTGACCCACACCTCTGGAATGCCCTTCCCCTCAGTACCTGACTAGCACCCTCTCTATCCACCTTTAAGACCCACCTTAAGACACACTTGCTTAAAGAAGCATATGAATAGCACTGTGAATATTCTGAACACATGATACATAAAGCTTGGCCCCCTGCAGACGCACTTACCAGAACTCCCTCCTACAGTCTCTGTACGTTCTCCCTACCTAACAATTAGACTGTAAGCTCCTCGGGGCAGGGACTCCTCTTCTTTAATGTTACTTTTTTGTCTGAAGCACTTATTCCCATGATCTGTTATTTATATGATCTGTTAATTATTTGATTACCACATGTATTACTACTGTGAAGCGCTATGTACATTAATGGCGCTATATAAATAAAGACATACAATAAAATACAATACAATACATTAAACTGCAATACCGGACAATATTAATCGGCCACTATAAGATTTCTCGATCTGTATCACTTACCGCAGGCTGGTGTAAGGTCTTTCTTGTCTATGTATGTAATTGCCACTACAAAAGGAGCAGATAACCTAAACTAACCAGGAATAACAAATCCACAGAGCTCTGTTAACTCAAAACTTATAATAGCACATTACCAAAATCAGTAATAGATTAATGTGTATCCACATACCTAATTATATGCAAAAACACCTGATATTGTAACTCTCATTAGCATAGGCTTAACGCTACAGTATGCTGAGTGAGACCTTGCATTAGCTTTAAATAACATAGCGTTAAAGCCTGTATTCCCTATATGTGGCGTTACCCCCATCCAGGGCCCAGAAAGGGCACGATATATAAAAGGGCTGAAATCGATTAGAAAACGCTAGGTAAGTGCTTGTGCCTCTAGCAGAGTGGCCTCACTGCAGGGTTACAAATCTCCGAAACCCCTAAAGTTAACCCCCTACCCTAATTGTTAAATCCTTTACTTTAGCTTAGAAGCGTGCGGCGGCTGGGTGTCCAGCGGCTGAGGTGCAGGGTCCGTCCTTCAGAGACTTGGTCAGGTCGACACAGCCGCGGCCTACTGTCCCATTCTGGTACATAGTTCCAACAAGAAACATTCAACCCAAGAGAGGGGGGGGGTTTCAACCCAAGAGAGGGGGGGGGATTCAACCCAAAAGAGGGGGGGGGAGTCAACCCAAGAGAGGAGGGGGGGATTCAACATTTTTGACAATAGTGAAATAAGTCGACAATCATTTGTTGTACCTTCCATGGCTGTATGTCCAGCTTGCTGTTGTCCTTAAATCTATTCAGAGGAAGGGACAATCTGTGCTGAAACATGTCATGCAGAGCATGAGCCAGCATGTATACGGCTGTGTAAATACTGTAGGTATATCTGAAGTTGTGCACATCATATATAAAGGGAGGAAGGGACTGTAATGTTTTATTCTCAGTGCAGGGACGTAGTATAAATATTCCTTTAGAGCCAGGTATGTACGGCAAACATCCAAAATAATTCATCCATAACTCTTTAATAGCAGGGTCGCCCGGATATTTATACATATTTGCACTGTGGAGAAAATCTTTAAGTCCAGAAATGTCGCCGTTACGAACTGAAAGGGATAAAGTACCATTTAGCATAAAGAGAAATGCATCTAATGCAAAATTATTCAAATATGTCACGGTCGCTGCGACAATCCAAATTTTATTTTGCTGTCGCTGACGAGAATATTCATATATAAAGTCATCAAAAATATTATTGGAACTGTAGATTATCACCACTTTTGCAGATGACATTCCCACAGTCTGCACACTTTCTTGTTTTAAATGATCTAGCTCTGTATTATATATCTGTAAAAATTCCACACAGATTCCGCTGCTGATAATCAGGTCCTTTAGTTCTTGGCTTCCCCTTTGGCTGCTGTCGTCATCTGATGTCAAGATCCCAACCCAAGTCCAACCAAAGTGTTGCAGTAATTGGACAATAGCTTGCTGCTGATAATGCTCATTGGGGACTGTACGATAGAGGTTTGGAAACTGCAGACGGTCATTAAAGCTTGAATCCATTGAACCATAGCTGATCTGTGGAGGAAATATGTTTAAATATGTTGTCACTTCATATTAAAGGGTTTATTCTATACAGGTGCGCCGACGAGTATTCTAAAACTTGCCTTGGAAAATCTGAGGCTATCACCAGGTACATGCTGGGTACATGCTGGGTGCATGCTGGATACATGCTGGGTACAAGCTGGGTACATGCTGCAAACATTTCAGTGGCATTTCTGCAGAGAGTAATGGCCCACAGGATCGACTCAGTTGAATGGGACTGCCAGGGACCCTGCTGTTAATATGATGTCTGATGATCTGATGAGTCTGTCTGCAGAAATGTAACAGAAATGTTGCAGCATGTACCCAGCTTGTACCCAGCATGTACCCAGCATGTACCTGGGTCTTGTTGGGGATTGCCCCAGGTTTGCTTTAAAATACTCATCGGCACTACAGTATATAGCCTAGCCCCCGGCCGCTACCTATATCCCTGCGCCCTACCAGTGTACAGGTGCGCCAACGAGTATTCTAAAACTTGCCTTGGAAAATCTGGGGCAATTACCAACAAGACCCAGGTACATGCTGGGTACATGCTGGGTTCATGCTGCAACATTTTAGTGACATTTCGGCAGACAGACTACTGGCCCATTGGATTAACACAGTGGGGGTCCCTGGCAGTCCCATTCAAACTAGGACTAGCAGTGATGTTTTGTATCTGTGCTGAGTAAATAGAATTTTATTTTTATACCACCTGACTCCCTGGCAGTGCACTGCTTTCTTTTTTTTTTCTACAAATGCTAGGCAAACACACAACAGCTTCAGAATACACTTAATACAACACTTTCTGGGATGGGGAAACAAAATAAATTATCCTTTGCAAGAAAGCGCGAGAAATGCAGTATCTGTTTAAAGTCTAGTTGGCTAGATCGCAAGTTGCCGTTCTAATAACTCCGCCAAATAAAAGAATTTCATAGAAGTACTTAGGACTTCTTCGAGAGTTACCAGGACTAACGAATTCCGGAGTTTGGCGTAAATCTTTGGTTGCGATGTTATTAACCCCTTGTGTCCTGAAACCACTAACGCTGTACTTGAACGAAATACTGTGTAGAGCGTAGTCACATCATGCATCACATCTGAATAACACTGGGGATAGTCCGGTGGACACAGTTATAGGGGTCATTAGCCTATCCTTAAAATGTATACCCAATCCCCTCCGTGGGAACATTTAACCCACCAATCCCTGATTTGCCCGTAGTTTGTAAAAGTGTCAAAAAAGGCTTTCCGGGCTGCAAAGTTCATGTGCTCACTTGACACCCATGCGATTTAGCATACCTGGAATACACCCCTTTCCTGGTGACCCTGGGTCTGGGGTTTGGCTCCAAGGTGTGAATGGCTCATCTAGCACTCCGAACCATCCCGGCCATTTTCACACCTTGGATCTCTCAGGCTTTTCATCCCTGCATATTCCCTAGACTTAGAGGCTCCCACTTAGTGGGACCTCTTTGAAATGCAGGAAGAAAATTACCCTCAGCTCATGCACCCTTAGCATATTTACATGCTAAAGTATCTCTTCCTGGGCTTACAGAAAACCTTTCCTGCCTGTACATTGTAAATTTACAGAATTACACACTTTATTAGAACATCATGTTCTGGGTGTACCACAACTGTAATTTTTATACAGTATGTATGTGAGTGTTTATTTATTTACACTTGCACACCAAAAATCAGGTGTGTCTGGGTGCCTCCGTTCGCGAGTTAGCCCGCTTCATTGAAATGTTTTCTTGCGGGAACTCAAGTTCACCCAGTTCCCACATCAAATGACCTACTTCTCACGGGCATTGACTTACTGCCTTTCAAGTTCTGCGAGCTAACAAGGTACGGATACATTGTATCAGTAAAGCACCTCAAGTCTAACTGCAAGTTACTTATACAACTTGACTTGCGGTTACGGAGTCGAGAGCTTGAAATGGATACCCGTACTATACAGAAGAACTCCCATACTCAGCGCTGGCTTTGCCGCTCACCACGCCATCCTTTGCCTGAAAATCAGATAGCACAGTTTACATGTATTTCTATTACAGCAGCAGGGAATAGCCTGCAAACTGGGGTTAAGAATGCTTGGACAGGGCAAATACATCTGTGCAAATACTTTAAACCACTTCCTTCCAAATGCGAGTTGGGGTTAATCAGCCGGGTATAATACCTTTATTTAGGCCTGATTAACCCTCCCATCGCCACATAGATTTCCTCCAATGAGGTTACATCAAGGTGATATCCAGCATTATTGATTGTTTCCTTCAGGAGAAGTTATTGTGCATTTTTACTGGTCACTCACAGATCACACATCACTATATTCCCACTCTGTACTATAGTCTGTTGTAGAAGCCCTACATTTTAATGATGGAGGTTATCGCGTGAAAATGTCACCATCTTTGGAGCACCCACTTTCTATACATATTGAACAATAATAAAGGTATTATGCCCATCTGGGTGCCCCTGAGCCATATTGGGGAATTCTGAATTGTCAGCTCTGCAACCCAATCATGGCAGAAACACTGTTTTTGTGAAAAAAACTGCATGTGTGTTTCTTACTATTCCAGGATATGGGTTGCCCAAGGTCACAAGGAGCCGACACCGGGAATTGAACCAAGCTCCCCTGCTTCAAACTCTCAGTGCCAGTCAGTGTCTTTTACTCACTGAGCCACATCCTATAAAAACCTGTGCAGCCGGCCGGGATCAGATTCATCCAAGGTAACAAGATTCAACTAAGATTTCATCTAATCTTCAAGATTTTAAAGTTTCATCACAAACTTCGTAAGAGCTGAGATTCCAAGAACCAATACTATGGAGACAGAACAAAAGAAGCAGATCCGGTGGAGTAAACAGCAGTGGCAAATTTCGCTGCTGACCGAGGACTGTTTCAGGCTTTTTTTGTGAGCAACTCCAGCTCCTGGGAAATTTCTCCTACAGACTTTGTTTTACAACTTTCCGTTTTGGGAACATTTTATTTTGTTTGACTTCATTCCAGTAAGTGCATTTTCAAGTTTAATTGTGTAACATAGTGTGAATGTCACTTGCGCGGAAATCCAGAGTGTGGAAGATCAAGTGCTAGACAATATGACCAGTTGAAAAATGTATTGATAAAAAAGCATCACGGTAGAGTCCTGACGGATCCTCTAACGCGTTTCACGCCAAAGCTCTTTGCAAAGAGTGATCCGTCAGGAGCAACACAGAACTGATATAGGGTGTCGGATAATCAGCACAGGTGTGATATAATCACTGACTTGATTGTAAGCGCCTTCAAAAATGCCAGAACTGGGAGTCACTTCTGAGTCAGATCTGTCAAGGGTTTAGCCACGGGGCTGTACGGTGGGACAAACTTCCTATAGTACCCAGCGGTGCATGGAAAAGGCATAACCTGTTTCTTAGTCCTGGGGACTGGCCACTGCACTATAGCCTCATCCTTATCTGGTTCACGCTTGAGATGCCCTACGCCCAGGTAACGGAAATGGGGGTAATCAGCTCATTAATAAAGTCAGTATGCTTTGGGGATGAAGGCGTTAATTTTATATACACTACACATGTACTATTTCCCCCTCTGTACCTTAATGTCCCCATTTTGCAGGATTGCATAGGCACAATGTATTGCATTGTATACCTGCATTACTGGTTTTGGGACACAAGATGCAGCTGCGCGAGCAAAACCGCAAGTTAATTGGAGAAGCGTGGCGCGGTCTCTCTGTTCCGTTGAGGAATATAGCTATTCCTTACTGAAGCTGGAAATTGCAACCGCAAGGTCAATTGAATCAAAGGGTTGCGGTTTTCAGTCTCAAGTGGTTCTCGGATCCAATGTATCCCGTCCCGGTTAGTAGCGTAACTTGAAAGGCGGCCGGAAATTGCCGTGGGAACTTGGTCAATTGACGTGGGAACTCGGTTAACCGCATATCAATTGATGTGAGAAGCCCATAACCCAGGCGGGAAGAAGACCCCCCCCGGAAGAAGATAGAAGAAAGAAGAATACAGATGAAGATGGATTACAAATAGAAGACCCGTGGATTGATTTGGATTTTTAGTTTAATGTTTATTTTTTTATGGTTTATTATTTTATGGGTTCCTGTGCCTGGTTGATTGGTTCATGAGTAAGCTGCGCAACGGGAGTCGGTGGGGCCAAGTAATGGTAAGTGAACTAAAGAAATGTATTTTATTTAACTTGTTAATTTTTTTAAAAGCTTTCTTAACATGTGTATTTTTTTTTTGTGGTATATCATTTCTTGCCACTGTATGTATGTATGTATATATGTCTAGAGAGATATATACATACAGGGTAAGAAATGATGTTGTTTTAAAAGCTTAATTTGATGTGTTTTAAATTAATTTGTCTATGCTGCTGTGCTTTATTGTGTGTTTAAAGTATTTTAAAATTAGATAGATGTAATTGTTGATATAGTATGGTGTTCAGGGTTAGCCTTGGTTTTAAAGTTTGTATTCTGGTTGGTACTTATATTTTCTCACATGCTAAATTGTTCTGCTCCAGGCGTGAATTAGTTAATTGTTTCATTGTTCGGGATGGACTGCCAATTGTTTAGGGATGTAAATAATGATTGCTAATTGATTTTTGTTTACTTGATTGGTTAAAATAGTTTACTTGTTTGGAGGTATTTGTATTTTGCTTGCAATGATATTGTTAACATTCATTTGCAGAATGTATATGGTGCATAGATTTTATGCATCATTTATACAATGTAAATGCAATGTATTGATTGGAATGTGAGGTGTTTCATTGCCATTTGATGATTTAGATTGTAAGATCAGTTAGGATTATTAAAGGAAATTCATTGTAATGTAGTGTGTCTGTATGGAGAAGTGTTATTTGTAGTACAGTATGGTTTTGATAACCCTTCTACATTTATTTGTATATTGGTTCATCATGTGTGTGTTTAAGGGGTTAATTGATATCTGAATGTAATTGCAATGTATTGGCTTTGTATTTGCTATGTATTTTGCGGGCAAGACAATGATGTTGCTGGCGACGGAGACTTCTTATTGATGAGGTCAGTAGTACTTTATTTATTTGAATATGCTAGTTAATGTTTTTAATAATGGGCAATGAATCTATTATCCATATCTGGATAATAGTTATTTTGCACATTATTGTACTGTAGGTGTTGGGGGGGGGTGTATGTATTGAATGTATAGGCCAGGTTTATTTTTTTTACATTCAGGGTTTGTTCCGTGGTTCTGCGTGGGACCTCTGGAGACCACCTGTTGATCGCCTCGGGTATCCCACGGGTATCAGGCTGGTGGTTCCACGGGTGACACATGCGGGGATGAAGCGGTGGCCTCACATCTGTGGGGGCACCGCCGACCCGTAGTCTGTGGGGATGAAGCTGTGTGGTCCCACTTCTGTGGGGGCACCGCCGACCCATAGGTGCGGGGATGATGATGTGTGGTCCCACTTCTGTTGGGGCACCGCAGACCCATAGTGAGCCCTCGTGAGTTCCCCAGACCCCCGTGGGAACCACCCAAGGCCCCGCAGACACCTGTGGGTCTGACCTGGGGCTCCCAGACATCCGCAGGCCTACCGTGGGGACACAATTGTGGCCCACGGTGACCCAAGGAGACCACCTGAGGGCCATGGTGCTGGCTGAACCCACCAGCAGGCCTCCAGAACCTGTTTAAAAAGGGCTGCTGGTACCCTGTAGGTCTGTCCAGGTGCCCCGCCAGCCCACCGGGGACTCACGTGGGGCTGCGTTATGAACCCTGTTTGTAAAAGGATAAATCTTGTATTTATGGGGGGCACAGGGGGTGGGTAATGTGCACAGGGGGTGGGTAATGTATTTAATAAATATAATGATGTTTATTGTGGGCCTGTGTATTGTTTTTATTGTGGGTACTGGGGGGGGGTTCCCCAACGGTGTGTGGGTAGGCCTCCCTTGTGGGTAGTGGGTGAGGGTGGTTAGGCCTTACGGGGTGAGGGGTTAGTGTGGGAGGGTATGTAGGCGTCCCGGGTGGTGGGTGAGGGTGGGTTAACCCCTTAATGACTGTAGCATTTAATAACCGCTATGGTGATTAAGGGGTTAGGGGACATGACTTTGGATGTTTTCATTTTTGTCTCTGTTTTGCAGCAGCGGAGTAGCAATGGGCAGGTGGGTTGTGGGTAGTGAGTGGGTGTGGGTGTGGTTAGGCCTCACGGGGTGGGCCATTGGCAGTGAGGCGCTGCATTATATTTACACTGCATCCCCCTCCCCCTCCCCACATTTACATACACTGCATTCACAGAAACACAGGCCAGGGAGATTAAACAGACACAATAGGGGGAGGGGGTCTTACACATATTAGTCAAGGCAGGGAAGTTTAACAGACAATATAGGGGGAGTGGTTTTTACATAGATTACAGTCAAGGCAGGGAGGTTTAACACACACAATAGGAGGAGGGTTTTTTACATAGATTACAGTCAAGGCAGGGAGGTTTAACACACACATTAAAAATATGTATGTAATGTATTTATTGTTTATGTATTTTAAATACACAGGGGGTGTACTGTATGTTGTTTATTGCAATGTTTATTGGGGGCAAATGTCCCCAATAAACATGCTATTCTGCCTTAACCCTTCATTGCCTTAGCGGCTATCAGCTATGGTAATGAAGCAGCATTTCTGTATTTTTAATAATATTGTGCAGGAGCAGGGGGTCCCCTGAGTTTTGATTTCTGGCTCAGGGAACACCCTGCTCACTGTACAATATTATTAAAAATACAGAAATGCTGCTTCGTTACCATAGCACATAGCCGCAAAGGTAAGGAACGATTCTTTATTGATGTGTGTGTTTTATTTATACTGTAGATGTGCAGAGGGTCTCCGGAGCTGAACCACTGTGGTTTTAGGTCCAGGGACCCCCTGCTCCCCGAGATACAGGCCCCTTTAGGGGGTGCCGGTATCCCTCTGCTTGGTTTACAGGTCGCGGTCACGTGATCGGGACCTTTTAATGCAGAGGGATACCGGCACCTCATAAAGGGGGCTGTATCTCGGGAAGCAGGGGATCCCCCGACCAGAAACCAACGCGGTTCAGCTCTGGAGACCCCCTGCACATCTACACTATGAATAAAAATGTATTTTAAATGTATTTATTTATATTTATGTATTTATTTAGATTTATTTATTTTTTGGGCGGCTGCTGTGTGTGAGTTTTTTTATTGTGGGTAGCGGGAGTGGTTGAAGGGGGTATTAGTCCCAATGGTGGTTGTTTAGGGCTTGCGGGGGGGTAGCGGGAGGGGTTAACCCCTCCATGACCATAGAATATTAACTGCTACGGTCGTGAAGGGGTTAAGTGCACCCGCAACCCCCCCGCAAGTCCTAAACTCACACCAAGGGCCAAATACCCCCTTCACCAACCCCCGCTACCCACAATAAAGCGGGCACGGTGGGTTAACCCCTTCATTGACTTAGCGGCTATCAGCTATGGTAATGAAGCAGCATTTCTGTATTTTTAAAGATATTGTGAAGGAGCAGGGGGTCCCCTGAGTTTTGATTTCTGGCTCAGGGAACCCCCTGCTCACTGTACAATATTATTAAAAATACAGAAATGCTGCTTCGTTACCTTAGCACATAGCCGCAAAGGTAAGGAACGAGTGTTTATTTATATATGTGTTTTATTCATACTGTAGATGTGCAGAGGGTCTGCGGAGCTGAACCGCGTTGGTTTTAGGTCCGGGGACCCCCTGCCCCCCGAGATACAGGCCCCTCTAGGGGGTGCCGGTATCCCTCTGCTTGGTTTACAGGCCACGGTCATGTGATCGGGACCTTTAAATGCAGAGGGTTACCGGCACCTCATAAAGGGGTCTGTATCTCGGGAAGCAGGGGGTCGCCCGACCTGAAACCAATGCGGTTCAGCTCTGGAGACACCCGGCACATGTACACTATGAATAAAAATAAATTTTAATAATTTTTAATGTGCCGATGTTTGCGCAGAGAGAGCAGTGGATCTCTCTCTGCTGTAAACACATCTCGCCCCCGCCGGCCCATAGTATCATTGATGTGCATATACAGTACTGTATGTATACAGTACTGTATGTTAGGTGTTATAGGGGTTGTTGTTATACAGTATATATATATATATTTATACTGCATTACAATTCATGAATTTATGCCATCTGGCGGACACGCGAAGCATTGCAGCCTATTAAATCCTGAACCATTATCAATTAACACATCAACCGCGCGTCAGCCGGGCATGACCCGTGGCTGGGAACGCAAAAGGAATGCGGCATGCTCTAGGTGAACAGCGTCGCATTCCTGGAACCAGCCAGGGACAAACCGGTGATTTGTTAGAATAAAGTCTGCCGCAGCAGTATATTGCATTTTAATGAATTATCTCTCTGATGGACTACCATTCCAATTTTAATTCGTGAGACTCTCCACTCAATTAGGAGTCATCTAGTCAATTATTAACATGAATTAAGGAAAGGGTGTATATATATGAGTATGGACACATGCTGTAACTATCCCTGAGGAAGAAACCCACTAATAGGAGATTTGAAACATGTAGGAGGTCTTTTGGCATTACTGAGACACCGTAGCTGTGGAGAACAAGCGGTGACGTCACAGGAGGAGTTGATCGTCTGAACTCTGGGAGAAAGCAGCAAGCAGTGTGCAGCAAGCAGACACCCGAGCAGAGAAGGAGATCCTCTTCCGTGGATTGACGCAATTTCACCTCGCAGCAAGCGGTCCCATATGCTGATATGACCATTTCAATAACGCTTATGTCCTAGTCACTTTTGGTGAGTAGGTTTCCAATTTTACACCAAACGGAGCAAGTTTCAAGACATCTGGTTCCTATGCCAAGGCACAGATAGTTCTTTTTAGTATAATTCTTTTTAGTATAAATATTTGTATTTTTAGTGTAATCAATTGATTTTTATTTTATATGTTATACTGTATTTTATTGTTGAATTAAAATTGCTCTCTTTATACATCCTAGTTGTCCCTGGGTAATGCACTATTGCAGTGTGTTTGCTTGTTTTCTCTTTTTCTCTTGAGGAATCCATCAAGAAAAAAACTTTGTCTACAATCACAATTAAACCTTTCCTCAACACCACAGGAGGGGTCTTTCCCCTACATTACCAAATCTGGGTAGGAGATTCCAGATTCACTTCTTTGGGAAGCTCCAGGACTACCTTGGACTCTATATCACAGGTTTTTTGTAATTCATTGTAATTCATTGTTTGCATGAGCGCTATTGTTCACCTTTATTTTCACTAATTTCTAGTTGTGTAGATATATTCTGGAGCAATGCCTTGACAATTTCCTCCATAGTGAGTTTGAAGTGACAAATGTTACAAAGTACCCTTTTTGTCCAAGGGTTCTTGTCTCGGAACCTTAAAACTCACTATCTTTTAGGGTAAAGCACAGTCACAGGACCATCCAGCTCTGGTTTAAAGGCTTTATTTTCCTTGTCACTCCAGCAGACAAAATAAAGGCAAACAAAAAGAATCAAAATAAATCCTAGCTCTATCAGAGCATTAACTAGACAGCAATTCCCTAGCTATCTTTGGGTGGCTTTCCCACTTATGGTTTGACTCCCACTTAACATTCGGGATGCACATTGATACCCTGACAACCAAGACCTATGCCAAACTAGGGGTACTTTAGAGGAACAAATCCTCCCTAAGTCTCCTGGTCAGAAAGCGTAACACACAGCAGATGCTAATGCCAATTATTGACTATGGAGACATAGTATATGGCCCGGCACCTCAAACCCACCTTAGCAAACTTGACACCCTCTACAATTCAATTTGTCATTTTGTTCTCCAATGCAACTACAACACACATCACTGCTAAATGCTCAAACTAGATTGGTCATCACTAGAGTCTAGGCGCAAAGTTCACCTTTCCTGTCTTGCCTTTAAATTCTTCATGGGCAAGCTACCCAGCTACCTGAACAAACTCCTCACCCCTACCACTTGCAGCACTTATCACCTGAGATCAGACTCCAAAAGACTGTTCATGGTCCCAAGGCTCAACAAAGTATCCGGACGTTCCTCCTTCTCCTACCGTGCACCCCAAAACTGGAACAACCTACCAGAGACTCTCACATCCACCACCAGTTTAAGTTCTTTCAAATCTAAGGCTGTCTCACATTTTAATCTGGTCTGTAACTGTTTCATACGCCCATAATATATATTTTCTTTAACTGTGCACGCAATGTCTTGTATATAATGTATACCCTATTCATTTATGTAACTGTACTTGTAACCATGTATTATTTGTTTTACTCTGTGCCCAGGACATACTTGAAAACGAGAGGTAACTCTCAATGTATTACTTCCTGGTAAAATATTTTATAAATATTAAATAAAATAAATAATTCTCCACCTAATGTGACACAGTACCCTTTTTGTCCAAGGGTTCTTGTCTCGGAACCTTAAAACTCACTATCTTTTAGGGTAAAGCACTGTCCCAGGACCATCCAGCTCTGGTTTAAAGGCTTTATTTTCCTTGTCACTCCAGCAGACAAAATAAAGGCAAACAAAAAAGAATCAAAATAAATACTAGCTCTATCAGAGCATTAACTAGACAGCAATTCCCTAGCTATCTTTGGGTGGCTTTCCCACTTGCCAAATAATAAAACAAATATCATAAATCAAACCTGTTGCAGGCCAGTCCTGTCTGTAGCATCCTGCTCTCTTAGCTGGAATGAGGAGAGAGGGGAGAAATCATCCAGCTTGCCCTTTCTTACACTCTGTTAATTAAGGCCAGGTGATCTGCACCTGCTTTCTTTTCAGAACCTGCCCTTGCCTTTAACCCTTAGTGGGGATAGGTATAATTTGCAAATGCAGGTTTTATGTACCTCCCATCTACAACTTCACCACTGTTCCTTTCATAGTATATATATATAACATTTTTAATATAGATATATTTTGCACATACACTGAGTGTCCCATTCCACTCCCCCCCTTATTGTCTAAGCTGATATTGCATTTCAATAGAGAGAAGCCTTTAATGTCCCCACTGTTACTTTTCACACTATGCTTCTGCTTCTGCCTTATCTTATTATCCCACTTCCTCTTAACATTCATTGCAAACAGATATCCCTCTTACAGCTCTGTATATAATATTTCTGTTTCTGTATTTCTGCCGTACCCGATGAAGAACCCTGAGAGGTTCAAAGCTTGTATCATATCAACTACTTGTTGGTCCAATAAAAGGTATCATACCCCCTACACCCTCTCGCTCCTTTATTATGTTACTACATGAGGGCCAAACACGGCTTCCCACCCTTCTTTGCCTTCTTTAACACATAATATCAGCATTGGGTAATATGGTATGGAAATGATCAACATGGGTCCAACATCTCTCTCCTGACTGAAGTGAAACACGTTGAGGATGTAGGGGGGAGAGCTAAACTGACCAGTCAGGATGTGAAGGCTCGCCAGTGATGGGGATCATAGACTAAAGCAGAACTGATTTTATCTTACTGCTATGTAAGTGAGGATACTGTATGTATGTGATAAATGGAATAAATAATGCATTTTTCAATTTTCCTCCTCTTTGTTTTTGTTCCAAGGAAAGAGAATATTTAAAATTTCTATTGAAGAAATGGCATATTGGACAAGTTGTACTTGTCTTGATGGAGCAGAAGCCTGAGCGTTAAGCAATGAATCTCAAAGCTCGTTACTGTATCTAACCAGTGTCATTAATTACATGACAAATCAAAGATGATTGAAAGTTAATTTATTATCTCTTTTCTTTAAGTAGGATATTATTATTATTATTATTATTATTATTATTATTATTAGTGGTGGTATTTGTGTTATTAATATAATCGCTGTGGTTTATTACAAGTCTATCAGCAGACATTACAGTACAGTACCTGGGGGTAGTGATACAGTTTTGTAATTAGGGACATTGTATAGGTTGTGGCAGAATTCAGGTCCCCAATATACGCAGCCAGGACACCTCTCCTGTGACAGACATAATTTGGAATCATGTCCCCTCCTCCTGATAATAATAAAATAGTTTTCTGTAAGGCTTCACGTTCATTGTTCTCTGAGTCATACACGACATAACCCAGAGTAATGTTGGGTAAAAGATCCTTCCTTTGGTTGATCTCATTTATTGCAAAAAGAAAGCCCAAATAGTGACGATACAGACGTGGATAATAGCTGTGGGGAATAGAGACAGGTTGTATTATTATTAACATAAGGAAGAAGTGCCTCTCCCCAAAGACAAGGAGAGCATAACATATCTAATAACTCTCAGATCTAACTAGTACAAGTGACATGCCAGTATTATGACTCAGAAATACACATGAGACACTATCATGGACAGTGTAGTAGAGAATCATATGAATAACCCCTAGGGTGATGTGTAGTGTAAGTGAAATGATTAAATTCATTTTAAGTCTAACAAAAATCTAAAAATAATTGGAGCAAGAAAATGTTAAAGCCGTGTAAAAAAATGTTCTTGATTTTTCTATACTCTCCTTGTCTGTGGGAGAGGCGCCTCTTCTTTATAGTACTCATATTACTCTAGTGCACCCAGACTACCTTCTACGGCGACAGAACGGGTGTCTCTTCTGTTTATACCCCTGTATTGTTATTAAAGTATTATTATTTTAGTTCTGTGTATTCTTTAATATAACATTTGAAATAGTGTTTGTGATTAACAACATATGTAAGTTTGTACATTTAAACTTTTTGGAGTAAAATAGTTTACTTTAGACTCATTACAAACAAATATACATTTAACATGACATTAAACACTGGAGAGAAAGTGTGATCAAAAAGATTCCCCGATATAACTATGCTGCTAGAATAAAAAGCTTTACCTAAATAACTATGCTGCTGGAATAAAAGGCTGCCCCTATATAACTATGCAGCTGGAATAAAAGGCTGTCCCTATATAACTATGCTGCTGGAATAAAAAGCTATCCTTAATAACTATGCTGCTGGAATAAAAGGCTGTCCCTATATAACTATGCTGCTGGAATAAAAGGCTGTCCTATATAACTATGCTGCTGGAATAAAAGACTGTCCCTATATAACTATGCTGCTGGAATAAAAGGCTGTTCTATATAACTATGCTGCTGGAATAAAAGGCTGTCCTATATAACTATGCTGCTGGAATAAAAGGCTGTTCTATATAACTATTATGTTGGAATAAAAGGCTGTCCCTATATAACTATGCTGCTGGAATAAAAGGCTGTTCTATATAACTATGCTGCTGGAATATAAGGCAGCCCCTATATAACTATGCTGCTGGAATAAAAGGCTGTTCTATATAACTATGCTGCTGGAATATAAGGCTGTCCTATATAACTATGCTGCTGGAATAAAAGGCTGTTCTATATAACTATGCTGCTGGAATATAAGGCTGTCCTATATAACTATGCTGCTGGAATAAAAGGCTGTTCTATATAACTATGCTGCTGGAATATAAGGCTGTCCTATATAACTATGCTGCTGGAATAAAAGGCTGTTCTATATAACTATGCTGCTGGAATAAAAGGCTGTCCTATATAACTATGATGTTGGAATAAAAATCTGTCCCTATATAACTATGCTGCTGGAATAAAAGGCTGCCCCTATATAACTATGCTGCTGGAATAAAAGGCTGTCCCTATATAACTATGCTGCTGGAATAAAAGGCTGTCCTATATAACTATGCTGCTGGAATAAAAGGCTGCCCCTATATAACTATGCTGCTGGAATAAAAGGCTGTCCCTATATAACTATGCTGCTGGAATAAAAGGCTGTCCAATATAACTATTATGTTGGAATAAAAATCTGTCCCTATATAACTATGCTGCTGTAAAAATATTTTGTCACTATAAAAATAGGCTGCTAGAAAAAAAACTGTAACTAGATAACTACTGCTGCGGCACAGTTTATTCGAGCATTTGCCCGTTCTGTGCCGCAGCAGTAGCCTGGCGCGCGCCCGAGTGTGACGGGCGCGCGCCGAAGCAGCGGAAGAGCGCCCTCCGATCGGGGCGCTCTCCCTACCGCTGCCGGGTCCGCCGGGTCCCCCGGAACCCCCTGCCGCTGTCCCGCGATCGCGGGACACCAGGGCTCCCTCGGGGAGCCCCTGGACACGCGTGCAGGGGGCGCACGCTCCCGATGACGTGTGACCGCGCGTCTATGACGCGCGGCACGCCGAGGGGCGGCCACTAGCAAGCCGGGAGATTTCCCGGCTTGCGGTACCGACCACACTTCAATAAAGTGTGTCGGTAGTGTATGCTGCTGGAATAAAAAGCTGTCCATACATACTGCTGCGCCAGCCTTTGTTTTAAAACTTCTCGGGGGCGTAGCGGGTGCATCTTCTGAATTCCACGCACAATAAATTGGGCATCCCCGCATTCATGACGCATTCACGCCGCCCAGCACCCGCGGCTCATCCGCGGTTGATTTGTTTAATTATAATGGTTCGGATTTAATTGGGGGAAATTATTTGCGCATCCTCCAGGTGGTAGATATTCATGAATTGTAATGAATCCTAATGTGCTACAGTAATGTATCGACTTGCAGGTGTTTAGAAAAAACCACAGTGGTCCATTGTGAATTGACCTTGGTACTGAAGAAGTTACTGTATCAATTTAGGCGTTTCATAATAAAAACTCAAGGCGCTGTGTCTTTTATACATTTCTGTAATGTATGTCTCCTGCAATGAGTACAATGAGTACACCGCAGTACGTTTGGAAAAAAGCCTGACATAACGTACGCTTATTTAATATGGTCCGCAATTAATGCTGCAGATTATAAGATTGCCACAGTTGGTCAAATGTATCAATATTTTGTCTAAAATTATGACTTTTACAAATTTTCACCAGATGCTCATGTGTGGAAGCGTGCAATAAGGAAAAAGTTAGGCAGCGATCCGTGTTTTTTTCGTATTGCTCCTGCAAACGAAGTACGAGGAGGGTATTGGTGTCTGGTGCCAGATTTTTCCAATATCTTTGATCATGGAGACTTCAAAAGGCAAAAGTCATGATAAAACCAACTAAGATTCGTCAGTCCAAGGCCAGCAATGGAACATCGCCTGTGCCGGCGCCAGCACTGGCTTACAATAACGGTCCGACCGTCAGTGGAAACCTGGTGGCAGGCAACCCTTGCTATCTATCCCCGCCAGGATACCTGCGGCCTGAGCAAGATTTCACGTACAGATACCAGCAAGCTTGCATGAACCAAAAAAATTTCCAGCTTCATCAGCTCTCAACTACAAGTGTAGCAGGCCCGCTGTCACCTGTCAACTACGTGTATAATCAAGAATAAAGCACTGGCAGTGGCTCGGCGCCAACCGTTGGCAAAGTCTATAATGAAGGTAAAAACCTGCAGTTCAAGCTGCCATATTTTATTCCTTTTTTTAAATATCAATACATTATGCACACAGATAAGCGATTAGTTACTGCAGATGGGTCGGTTCTCCTGTAATCAATCGCTTTGCTTATGGTTATTTAGTTCTATTATTTTATTCACAATTCTAGAAAATGTAGTCCAGCACTATGATTGGCTGAGCAGCTTCTACAGTAGATACTGAACAATTGGTGGACAGCTAGGTGCATGCGTGTACTGAATGCCTCATTGGAACCTTGTTGAAACGCATATCCGTGTCATCACATTTAGTCGCATGCGTGTATGTGAACAAGAGACGACCCCCCCCCCCTCCCGAGAAAATTATTGTGGGCTTCTTGAGGGCACTGATTAATTTTAACCAACCAGTATGTGAAATATTATACAATACTTACTGTATGTTTTTGAGACACTGAAATTTGTATAAAAGGTTGCATAATGCAACAATGAAACAATTTTAAAAATATTCAACTTTTTTTATTTTTTTGGAGTTAAAAACATTATGTTATAAATTTTGAACAACAGAACAGCAATAACGGAAACATATACTGTAATATACAGTACCAGTAATATTTTATTTTTCCTCAGAAAATAAACTTTGTCATCAAGCGGAGAACGGCAAATGGAGGGATTTCGATGGATAATATCGCTTTTTTGAAACGTTGCTTGCGCATTGATGAATTTGATGTAAAAACCCAAGTACTGGAGGCAACAATTTAGTGACAGTGCAATTTTTATTGATTAGGATAGTATAACTGTGAGCTTTATAGAAAACCTTAAATACTGTTTTCATATTCAATACTTTTTTACATACTGTACTGTATAAGAAACCCCAAAATAAAAAATTATAAACTTTTATTCTATACAGTATGTATTTATTCTACAGTATATGTATCTATTGAGTCTCTCACGATACTCATTAAATGATCGGTAATTTTGAAATACCTCCACAATTATTCTCCTTAAATTTTCTGGCAGAGCCTTTTTTATTCGATTCCCTTTGTAGTTCACGTTGTGGGTCCACCCGCAGTACTCCTCATAACTGACGTGGTGTTTGAAGATGGACAGGGCATATCTATGGGCTATACCAGCACTTGCAACCTTGTACTTCTCCCTGACTGGCTGGGGCAGGACGCGCAAGCTGATGTCGGGCACCGTTTCAATGCACACGTGTGTGGGCGTGACTCTGGGAGCGGATGTGCTTATTTGAACGGGTGTGCTTCTGGGAGCGGGTGTGCTTATGGGAGCGGGTGTGATCCTGGTAGCGGGCGAGGGTAGGTGGTCTGGGAGGATGCTTTCCTCCTGTCGAAGTCGCCTTATCGGTGTTGACATCTTCTGTCGTGGTCTTAACGGGGTTGTCATGTCATCCTCATCATACATGTACATATATTCTTCAGACGGAGGGGGTGTGCTTGGTGATGGAATCATGCCACACTCCTGCTCCTGCGTCCGACATACAGGGGCAGGAACTCCAAGCTAAGAATGTATCCCCGCTATGTCAATATCCATCTTCTCCATACACCCATCCATCTTCTCCATACGCCCATCCATCTTCTCCATCCGCCTATCCATATTTAACATGGTCTCTAAAGGAAGATCTATCTTTTGCACCATAGAATTGTCAGGGATCTCAATACAACTTAACCCATTCAACATGCGGGCGAACAAGCTGGATCTTGTGCATGGGGTGCTGTGGACATCTGAGTGAATGGGTGCTGGTGCGGATGAGATAGGGGAAACCAGCAGCAGAGCATCATAGGGGATGGGTGCTGGAGCAGATGAGATATGAGGTCCCTGGAGAGCAGCGTCGTTGATGGGTGCCAGAGCAGGTGGCCTGGGGGTTCCCAGGAGAGCAGCGTTGTGGATGGGTGCAGGAGCAGGTGGCCTTGGGGTTCCTGGGAGAGCAGCATCGTGGATGGGTGCAGAAGCAGGTGGCCTTGGAGTTCCTGGGAGACCAGTATCGTGGATGGGTGCAGGAGCAGATGACCTAGGGGTTCCTGGGAGAGCAGCGTTGTGGATGGGTGCAGGAGCAGGTGACCTAGGGGTTCCTGGGAGAGCAGCGTTGTGGATGGGTGCAGGAGCAGGTGACCTAGGGGTTCCTGGGAGAGCAGCGTTGTGGATGGGTGCAGGAGCAGGTGACCAAGGGGGTCCTGCGAGAGCAGCGTTGTGGATGGGTGCAGGAGCAGGTGACCTGGGGGTTCCCGGGAGAGCGGTGTCGTGGATGGGTGCAGGAGCAGGTGACCTGGGGGTGCCTGGGAGAGCAGCGTTGTGGATGGGTGCAGGAGCAGGTGACCTGGGGGTTCCCAGGAGAGCAGCATTGTGGATGGGTGCAGGAACAGGTGACCCGGGGGTTCCCAGGAGAGCGGTGTCGTGGATGGGTGCAGCAGCAGGTGACCTGGGGGTTCCCGGGAGAGCAGCGTTGTGGATGGGTGCAGGAGCAGGTGACCTGGGGGTTCCTGGGAGAGCAGCGTTGTGGATGGGTGCAGGAGCAGGTGAACTCGGGGTTCCCAGGAGAGCAGCGTTGTGGATGGGTGCAGGAGCAGGTGACCTGGGGGTTCCCAGGAGAGCGGTGTCGTGGATGGGTGCAGGAGCAGGTGACCTGGGGGTTCCCAGGAGAGCGGCATCGTGGATGGATGGCTCCCATTTGTTTTGCATTCTTTGTACACCAGCGAACTTCTATTTTCCATAATAAGGCCCAGGCTTCTTAGCCTTTGGGGTCGTCTGAAGGTTTTCTTTATTTCTCTTGGCCTTTTGCTTTGGCTTTGGGTTGGAAAAGACTTCCGCCTTTCTCTTTTTCATGGTGGTCGGCACGGCAGAAGCAAGCGGGTTCTTGCGTCCGTAGAATCCGGGATGATCCATGGATGCAGATGGAATAAAGCACAATGCCGTATCTGGACAAGAGCAAGTTCAGATGCAGATCAGCGTGTGGTAGGCTATTCAATTTGAGTGACCTTTTATACACAGTGTCCTTATTTTAATTGAGGGGAAGGTGTTAAAAGTGGGCGTACTGTGTATTAAACCTGTTGAGTGAGGTTGAGACAAATTAAAGTATAAATACACCATCCATTTTGTTGATTCACTGAACATTGAATATTTATTTATTTATTTTATTTATAAAATATTTTACCAGGAAGTAATACATTGAGAGTTACCTCTCGTTTTCAAGTATGTCCTGGGCACAGAGTAAAACAAATAATACATGGTTACAAATACAGTTACATAATGAACAAGGTATACATTATATACAAGACATTGCGTGCACAGTTATAGAAAATAAATATTATGAGCGTATGAAACAGTTACAGACCAGGTTAAAGTGTGAGACAGCCTTAGATTTGAAAGAACTTAAGCTGGTGGTGGATAAGCTTGTGCTTGTATTTCTTTTTAAACGCAGCGATGCCAGTTAAAAAGATGTCTAGGGATCTCAGAATGAGAATACAGAATATGTACACGAGAGGACAACGAATTTCACAGATTCAACGCTGGTTAAGTATTTCGGGCCTCGTTGTACCAGCAGCCACCGTGAGCTATCATGCCCACAGTAATGCCAGAAATGTCAAGCGGACACCAACAGTCACTACCGCGTAAGTAAAGTATTTTTAATATGTTTTCTTTACTGTACAGTTCTGTAATAGCACGCTTACTTGTTAAATGGCTTATTGTTTTTAACAGTACCTTTTTCCTAGCAATTATTTGAGATAAAAAAAATTGTATGTCACCTCCCCCCAATGCAGTATACTGTATCCCCGTATCTTTACCGTACAGTACAGATTAAATGCATGTTTTTACATTCTTATATTCTTATAATCAATACATTTATAGACACCCATTGTATTTCCAAGTGAGTTGCACCTCTTTCCTTAATTATCACTCACTTCATTATGACTCATTATGACACTCACTCACAACCCCCAATGCAGTATACAGTACAGTATACTGTTTACTGTATAAAGTATGACACACACATAAAGTACACATAACATATTATAATTTAATATTATATTTATATAGCTGTATATTTATATAACAATATTATATATACGGTATATTATAATTTATATAACTGTATATTTATATAACTATTTTATATATATTGTTTTTAACAGTAACTTTTTCCTAGCATTTATTTGTGATGAAAAAATCAAGACAGAGAATTAATGAATCTATAATGTTACAGTATATTTATTTAGCGGCTGGTAGAGTACAGTATATATATATATATATATATACAGTCATGTGAAAAAGAAAGTACACCCTCTTTGAATTCCATGGTTTTACATATCAGGACATAATAACAATCATCTGTTCCTTAGCAGGTCTAAAAATTAGGTAACTACAACCTTAGATGAACAGCAACACATGCCATATTACACTGTGTCATGATTTATTTAACAAAAATAAAGACAAAATGGAGTTGCCATGTGTGAAAAACTAAGTACATCTTTACTGCTTCCATAGGAATTAAGATGCTAAGTAGCATACATGTGCTGCTTATCAAATGCCCTTGATTAATTGATCAAGTGTGACTACCTCTATAAATGCCAAAGTTTTAGCAGTTTGCTGGTCTGGAGTATTCAGGTGTTTGTTAACACATTCCCAAGGAGGAAAGACATCAGCAATGATCTTAGAGAAGCAATTGTTGCTGCCCATCAATCTGGGAAATGTTATAAGGCCATTTCCAAACAATTTAAGTCCATCATTCTACAGTGAGAAAGATTATTCAAAAGTGGAAAACATTCAAGACAGTTGCCAATCTTCACAGGAGTGGATGTCCCAGCAAATTCACCCCAAGGTCAGACCGTACAATATTCAGAAAAAATTGCAAAAAAAACAAGAGTTACATCTCAGACTCAACATACCTCAGTTAGCATGTTAAATATTAAAATTCATGACAGTACAATTAGAAAAAGACTGAACAAGTCTGGCTTGTTTGAAAGGGTTGCCAGGAGAAAGCCTCTTCACACAAAAAAAGAACATGGCAGCACGGCTTATGTTTGCAAAATTACATCTGAACAAACCACAAGACTTCTGCAACAATGTCCTTTGGACAGATGAGACCAAAGTGGAGATGTTTGACCATAATGCACAGCGCCACGTTTGGAGAAAACCAAACACAGCATATCAGCACAAACACCTCATACCAACTGTCAAGCACGGTGGTGGAGGGGGTGAGGATTTGTGATGGTTTTTCAGCCACAGGACCTTGGAACCTTGCAGTCATTGAGTCGACCATGAACTCCTCTGTATACCAAGGTATTGTAAAGTCAAAGGTGAGGCCATCTGTCCGACAGCTAAAGCTTGGCCGAAATTGGGTTATGAAAGAGGACAATGATCCGAAGCACACCAGCAAATCTACAACAGAATGGCTGAAAAAGAAAAGAAACAAGGTGTTGCAATGGCCCAGTCAAAGTCCAGACCTCAACCGGATTGAAATGCTGGGGAGGGACCTTAAGAGAGCTGTGTATAAACAAATGTCCACAAACCTCAATGAACTGAAGCAATGTTGTAAAGAAGAGAGGGACAAAATTCCTTCACAACGATGTAAGAGACTGATAAAGTCATACAGAAAACGATTACTTCAAGTTATATCTGCTAAAGGTGGTTCAACAAGCTTTTGAATCTTAAGGTGTTCTTAGTTTTTCACACATGGCTTCTCCATTTTGCTTTATTTTTGTTAAATAAATCATGACACACTGTAATATGTCATGTGTTGTTTTTCATCTGAGGTTGGATTTACCTAATTATAAGACCTGCTAAGGAACAGATGATTGCTATTACAGTATGTCCTAATATGTAAAACCATGGAATTCAAAGAGGGTGTACTTTCTTTTCCACACCCTGTGTGTGTGCGTATATATATATATTTTTATAAATAAATAATAAATAATATAGAGAGAGAGAGACAACAGAAAAAGCAACCTTATAAAAAGCACACGGACATAGATATAAAGTGTAAACAGAGAATTTATTAAAGTGAGTTAAAACAGGGGATGAAATTTAAAAGGAGAGGGGGGCTCAACTGTACCATACAATGTGAACCTGGAGGCAAGGGTCTAAACATAGAACCAATACTGACATGCACAGGACACAGGGGGCTCTGTAAAAGCACACCTGTAAATTGAAACCCACACTGAAAAAATATATCCACATTAATAGAATCACCATACAAACATCTTGGGTAATTGCGTGGAGTGGATACAATAAAAATGCAAGTAGCAATGTGAGGTATACATCACCACTCAGTGTAGGAGTGTCACGGGCAGAAGAGTAAGTCAAAGCTCCATATCAGGTAAATGAGGGTAGGGGCCCCCCTCAGCAGACTCCCACTCCAACGCGTTTCGACCAGAAACTGTCTTCTTCGGGGAGTGGTGAGGGGAGAAATGAGCTAGCATATATAGGGGAAATATAGCAGCAAAATTGGCGCCAAACAGATTGAAAATTGTAAACAGCTGTGAGAATTTAGATGGATCTACAAGCAAAACGGCGTCATGGGGTCTATTGTGCAAAAATGAACAACCTCATTGGTTTGGTACAGTCATGTGGTATCACCAGCGTCATCACGTATGTAAATTGTGAAATGACGCTCGTGACGTCATCACGTTGACCGCGTCATAGCGCGCGGTTGGCATGGCGACCGTACACATAAATATAGGGCGGACGCAAATCATGGAAGGAGAGGACCGAAGTTCACAGTATACTGCTTGTACTGTCCTATGGCCAGATCTAGGGGAAATGCGTGTGACGTCATCCCGTAAAATACGTCATGACGTGCGGTTTTCATAGCTACCACACACAAAAAATACTAGGGGGCATACACGAGCCAGGAAGTGGTACATAAAGGCAAACTATACCCCATAACGCTTAATTAAAAGCTATTTGTCACAATGTCAGATCCTAATGCAAATCCATAAGTACTTAAAAGAAAAGAGGATGATGTATAACAGCAAAATATAAGTATTTGTTACAGCAAACATAAAGAAATACTAATACATTGCTAAGCAGGTAAAGTACAAACCTAACAGGAACCACTTACTATTAAATTGTATTAACCCTCATTGCAAGTATAAATAAACAAGGATTATAAACATACATTAACTGCAACTATTGATATAAGTAATATATATATATATATATATGAAGAACACACAGAATGGGTGCAGCTGTCAAATTAACTCAAGATAGATAATGTAATACACAAAACCAGAAATAAGAGTAAATAATAACCTCTGGCGGTGCTACCGACCTAAGAATTAAATAATAAAAAAAAGAGAAAAGAAGGTCAAAAATGGAGCACTCAAAACGTATGTGATGAATAATAGAAAAATGGATTTAATTAGCAACGAAAAATAAAAACAAATGAGACACACCTCAACACATACCACATATGAATAATTACTGTATACATGATCTAATAAGCAAAAAAAAAAAAAAAAAAAAGTCCTAATGACACACAAACAAATCTAGGGGAAAGATAATTCCCCTAGAAGTGTAAACTTATCGGCCGATCACAGATATAAATGGACTCAAAGTTACAGGGAAAAACAAAATAAATCAAAACCTACATGTGAAGCAAATAGAAATGATTAACTAAATGCTACCTAATAAACACATGAAAAGATCAAATAAGGATAAATACTGGCATGGGGAAAAAGATGGAACTTTAGCCTTTTCAGGTTTTTTGCTGCTTACATGTTACTCCCCTCTTTTTCCCCATGCCAGTATTTATATATATATATATATATATCTATCAGAAAATTTTTGTTTATTAATTTATTTATATACACTGGCGACACACTTTATTCGAGCTCGGCTAGTCCCACGAATACGGGTATACCCGGGTGTATTGAGGTTTGTGACTGTTTTCTGCCCGAGTGCATTGAGTTATTTTCCGGCAGGGATTGAAGCATTTTATTCCCGTTGGCTGCAATACTGCACAGTATATATATATATACTGCATTACAATTCATGAATTTATGCCATCTGGTAGACACGCGAAGCATTGCAGCCTATTAAATCCTAATCATTATCATTTAACAGATCAGCCGCCCATCAGCCAGGCATGAACCCAGGCTGGGAAGGCAAATGCAACGGGGCTTGTCAGAGGTGAGGAGCGGCGCATTCCAGGTATCTGCCAGGTACATACCGGGTATTTGCTCGAATAACGTGTGTCGGTGCAGTATATATATATATATATATATATATATATATATATATATATATATATATATACACACACACATGTATATATATATATATATATACATATACCGTATTTCCTCGATTGTAAGACGCAGGTTTTTTCCCTTTTTCACGTTGCTGAAATAGGCCTGCGTGTTACAATCGATGTACTGTGAAAAAAAAAAAAAAAAAACAGCCAGGGGGCGCTGCAGAAAAAGCCACAGCAGCTTTCCGCGTTCTACCATCCCCTGGTGCTTGCATCACGTGCGCCCCCCCCCCCCACGTGCGCGCTAGCGACCCTTTATGAAGTGCCAGCCCCCCCACATAAGGAGATGCTAGCTGCCTCTCCTATTACCACCCTCACGACTGTCAGCTGTCCGGCTGCCTCTCCCATTGTACCCCCTCCCTCGCAACTATCAGCTGTCTGGCGGTAGAAGTGCCTTTCTACCGCCAGCTGCATCCCCCATTCCCCCCCCCCCTCTCTATCTCCCTCTGCGCGGCCCGCGATCAGCTGGGCTGTGCTGCTGCCGGTCACCTCTCCCATCTCCCCCCCCCCCCCCCTGTGTGCAGGAGACATCTTCCCTCGGCGTGGGGCTGTGCTGCTGCCGGTCACCTCTCCCATCCCCCCCCCCCCCCTGTGTGCAGGAGACATCTCTCCCTCGGCGTGGGGCTGTGCTGCTGCCGGTCACCTCTCCCATACCCCCCCCCCCCACCCCCCCCCCCTGTGTGCAGGAGACATCTCTCCCTCGGCGTGGGGCTGTGCTGCTGCCGGTCACCTCTCCCATCCCCCCCCCCCCCCCCCCTGTGTGCAGGAGACATCTCTCCCTCGGCGTGGGGCTGTGCTGCTGCCGGTCACCTCTCCCATCCCCCCCCCCCCCCCCTGTGTGCAGGAGACATCTCTCCCTCGGCGTGGGGCTGTGCTGCTGCCGGTCACCTCTCCCATCCCCCCACCCCCTGTGTGCAGGAGACATCTCTCCCTCGGCGTGGGGCTGTGCTGCTGCCGGTCACCTCTCCCATCCCCCCACCCCCTGTGTGCAGGAGACATCTCTCCCTCGGCGTGGGGCTGTGCTGCTGCCGGTCACCTCTCCCATCTCCCCCCCCCCCCCCCTGTGTGCAGGAGACATCTCTCCCTCGGCGTGGGGCTGTGCTGCTGCCGGTCACCTCTCCCATCTCCCCCCCCCCCCCCCATGTGTGCAGGAGACATCTCTCCCTCGGCGTGGGGCTGTGCTGCTGCCGGTCACCTCTCCCATCCCCCCACCCCCTGTGTGCAGGAGACATCTTCCCTCGGCGTGGGGCTGTGCTGCTGCCGGTCACCTCTCCCATACCCCCCCCCCCCCCCCCTGTGTGCAGGAGACATCTCTCCCTCGGCGCGTCCCACGATCAGCTGGGCTGTGCTGCTGTAGAGGTGCAGGCTGCCTCTCCCATTCCTCCTCTCACCCTCCTCCGCGCATAAGGCTGCTGTCAATGCTTCTACCCCTCCCCCTGGCCGGAACGTGTGAATGCAGCCAGAGGGGAAGATGAGCTGAGGAGCACCTGTCACTCAACATACAGTAAGTACAGCATCCCCAGCGCAGCTCCCATAATGCTTAGCAGTATCCTGTTTGTAGTGCTGAGGAGAAAAGTTGTACTGTAGTATAGTGTAGTGTACTATTGTGCAGTGTTACGCAGTGTACTATTGTGCAGTGTGCAGTGACACAGTTTACTGTTGGGCAGTGTGCAGTGTGACACAGTGTACCGTAGCGCAGTGTGCAGTGTGACGCAGTGTGCTATTGCGCAGTGTTACGCAGTGTGCTGTTGCGCAGTGTGCAGTGTTGCGCAGTTTACTGTTGCGCAGTGTGCAGTGTTGCGCAGTTTACTGTTGCGCAGTGTTGCGCAGTTTACTGTTGCGCAGTGGGCAGTGTGACGCAGTGTGCTGTTGCGCAGTGTGCCGTGTTGCGCAGTTTACTGTTGCGCAGTGTGCAGTGTGACGCAGTGTACTGTTGCGCAGTGGGCAGTGTGACGCAGTGTGCTGTTGCGCAGTGGGCAGTGTGACGCAGTGTGCTGTTGCGCAGTGTGACGCAGTGTGCTGTTGCGCAGTGTGCAGTGTGACGCAGTGTGCTGTTGCGCAGTGTGCAGTGTGACGCAGTGTGCTGTTGCGCAGTGTGCAGTGTGACGCAGTGTGCTGTTGCGCAGTGTGCAGTGTGACGCAGTGTGCTGTTGCGCAGTGTGCATTGTTGCGCAGTTTACTGGTGTGCAGTGTTGTGCAGTGTTGCGCAGTTTACTGTTGCGCAGTGGGCAGTGTGACGCAGTGTGCTGTTGCGCAGTGTGCTGTGTTGCGCAGTTTATTGTTGCGCAGTGTGCAGTGTGACGCAGTGTACTGTTGCGCAGTGGGCAGTGTGACGCAGTGTGCTGTTGCGCAGTGGGCAGTGTGACGCAGTGTGCTGTTACGCAGTGTGACGCAGTGTGCTGTTGCGCAGTGTGCAGTGTGACGCAGTGTGCTGTTGCGCAGTGTGCAGTGTGACGCAGTGTGCTGTTGCGCAGTGTGCAGTGTGACGCAGTGTGCTGTTGCGCAGTGTGCAGTGTGACGCAGTGTGCTGTTGCGCAGTGTGCAGTGTTGCGCAGTTTACTGGTGTGCAGTGTTGTGCAGTGTTGCGCAGTGTGCTGTTGCGCAGTGGGCAGTGTGACGCAGTGTGCTGTTGCGCAGTGTGCAGTGTTGCGCAGTGTACTGTTGCGCAGTGTAGTGTTGCGCAGTGTGTACTGTTGCGCAGTGTGCAGTGTTGCGCAGTTTACTGTTGCGCAGTGTGCAGAGTTGCGCAGTGTACTGTATAGTGAAGTGCAGTGTAGTGCACTGTGACTTACCGTAAAATGTCATCAAAAAGACTTCACTATGATGCAGCATTGAAACGCAAAGTTATTGCGTACGCAGAAGAGCACGGAAATAGAGCTGCGGAACGTAAATTTACTATAAATGAAGCAAATATTCGTCGCTGGAGGAAGGACCGCACTACTATATTTGCTTGCAAAACAACAACCAAGTGCTTTACAGGACCTAAGAAGGGAAGATACCCACAAGTAGATGAAGCTATGCTTCGTTTTGTCATTGAGACACGTGCAAGAGGATTGGCTGTCACACGTCAGGCAATGCAAGTAAAGGCAATAGAAATTGCCAAATCTCTCGGAATAGATTACACAATTTTCAAAGCAAGGAGAGGTTGGTGTGACCGATTCATGCGTCGTGAAGGACTATCACTCAGGCGCAGAACATCTATCTGTCAAAAGATTCCAGCTGACTTTCAAGAGAAGCTGCTTAACTTCCAGCGATATGTCATTGACTTAAGAAAGAAAAAAAACTATGATTTTAACCAAATTGGAAATGCAGACGAAACCCCGGTATACTTCGATATGCCCAGAAATTACACTGTCAATCCTAAAGGGGCTAAAGAGGTCAAGATCATGACCACGGGTTATGAAAAGCAGCGTGTCACTGTGATGCTATGCATTACTGCCGATGGCCGAAAGTTGCCACTTTATATCATTTTAAACCGCAAAACCATACCCAAGAATGAGATCTTTCCCACAGATGTAATTGTGTGCGCACAAAAAAATGGATGGATGACAGCTGAGCTGATGGAAGACTGGGTAAAAATCGTCTGGAGTAGACGTCCAGGCGCCCTACGTAACACACCCAGTATGTTGGTTCTTGATGCATTTCGTGGACATTTATCTGAACAGATAAAGAATAAGCTCGCCAGAATGCGCTGTGACTTGGTGGTTGTTCCTGGAGGCATGACTAGCCAACTTCAACCCCTCGATGTTTCTGTGAACAAACCGTTTAAAGATCATCTAAGGAAAGAGTATGAGGGATGGTTGCTATCTCAAAACCTTCCTTTGACACCTTCTGGTAAAATTAAGAGGGCATCTGCATCAAAACTTGCAGAATGGGTGTCCGCTGCTTGGAAGAAAATACCAGAAACAATAGTAGAGCACTCATTTAAGAAATGCTGCATCACAAATTCACTTGATGGTACAGAGGACGACCTTCTGTGGGAAAACGCTGACCTCAACAACTCCCAAAGTGATTCAGAAGAATCTTTAGACTTAAACTCTAACTTTGAATGTGATACTGAAGAAGAAAATGATATGTAATTGTATGGATAAATTATTATTGTCTGCTAGTAAAAATATTTATTCTGCACATTTAATTTAGTGGGGTTTTTTTTTCCCAATTTTTTTTATTAAATCAAGGGTGCGTCTTAGAATCGATGGCGTCTTAGAATCGAGGAAATAGGGTATATACACGGAATGTTGGTGCCCTACTGTAACAAATTGTTGTTTTTCCTGTACACGGTAGGGCGACAACTCTTCTGGTTGACCAATTAAGTGAAGAGAATGATGAGAGGTGTGCCACAATGGTCAAGAACGCTCTTGAGCAACAACACAATATCATCACATCTCATAGCAGCATCAAAGTGATGAGAAACCGATTGGGATGGAAATATGGACGTGTAAGGTTAGTATTGGACAGTACAGTACTGTAGGTTAAAAGGGTTGTTTTATTGTACAGTACCTCTAAAATTATTCCTTGTCATTAAAGAGCATATCCTATGATAAGGGATGCCAACAAGATCAAAAGAGTGGTCCAGGCACGAGCATGGATCGAAAGTGACGAATCTTTTCAGGATTGCATCTTTACTGACGAGTCTACTGTATCGCTTGAAAGATTTGCCACCTTTGCATTCCACAAAAAAGGTCGCATATCTATGAAGCCGCGTCCAAAACACCCAGTGACGATGCATGTGTGGGGTGCCATCTCTAGGAGTGGACCAGGATGCATCATCATCTTTGACGGTAAAATAATGCACAAAGTCACATGCTGTAGCCTTATGCACTGTACTGTACTAGTAGTGTGCACTTTTCTTTTCTTGTTACAGGAATCATGAATAAAGAATTTTTTCAAGAGAAAATAGTGCCCGAGATTGTGGAATACATCACACGTGAATTCCCAGATGGTCACCGGCTATTCCAGGACAATGATCCCAAACACACTGTGTCTAGTGCGCATATTTTTGCCTGCGGTATCAACTGGGTGAAGACGCCAGCGGAGTAAGTATGGTTACCGTTTCACATTTTTTTAGACTGTTTACTGTGTGTCTCTTTAACTCCTTCTCCTTCTTTCCCCCTCCAATGACAGATCGCCAGATTTCAATCCTATCGAAATTGTATGGCATCAGCTGATGGATCATATCTGAAAAGTAGTGAAACACTCAAAAAAGGATGAATTGGCGGATGGCATACTGAGTTTTTGGAATAACGTACTCACCGTAGAAAGATCTAATAAATATATAGATCATATTGCGACCGTGTTGCCCATTGTGATAGAGCGCAATGGGCAGGCATCAGGAAAGTAGTAAGTTACAGTGCAGTACTGTAGTATGGTAAGTACAGGTGCAGCAAGTATGATACAGGTAAGTATGGCACAGATTGTCTTTAATATGCCCTTTACTGCACTGATTTTATTCTTTTCTTTTCAGATCCTGCTGCACTACAAATCTTGTTATAAAGTAGTTATACAGTAGTTATAATGTAGTATAGAGTTCCAGTATACAGTATACTGTAGTTAGACAGTTACTGTGTACTGTACAGTATACAGTATAGTTTGACAGTAGTAACTGCATAGTTCAATATGCTGTAGTTATAGTGTAAGCAATGCCAATTAATGCACTTTACTGCACTGATTTTTTTTCTTTTCTTTTCAGTGCCTGCTGCACTACAAATCTTGTTATTGTGTACTGTACAGTATACATTATAGTTTGACTGTAGTAACTGCCAATAAATGCACTTTACTGCCCTCATTTTTTCTTTTCTTTTCAGAGCCTGCTGAACTACAAAAGGAAGGGTGGGTGGAGGGGGGCATGTGTAAATTGTGTGAAATGTGTGTATAGTTTATCTACAGTAGTCATAATTTACACAAACCCCCCTCTCTCAATGAACTACAGAATGCAAATCGGCCATGACGAAGAAGATAAAGACTGAAACATTTTATTACTGTTTTTATTATTATAAATTTGTTTTATTCATGATTATTTGTATTTTTTATTCTTCCATGATTATCCATTTTCATGATGTCAATGTCAAGTGATGCTGAAGTGATGAAAGGTGCTACCGTTACCACCGGCCCTTAATTTATAACTGACAGAAGAACTACAGTATAAAGAAGATAAGGCAATAAGAGATACCGGCGCCTAATAAGTCCTATTAGGTGGAATCCTGGATGTCCAGTAGAAGTAATTCTAGTCCCAAAGTAAGCAGCTGTCTCTTAATCTTGAGGTGACCTGATGTGACTTCGTTCATGGGATTGGAACATGAAATGAAAAAAGAGATATTTCGTGCAACATTGCTAAGAATAATCACACAGACATGAACTCACAGACTTACTAACAATACTAACAAGACAGACAAACACAGAAGCAAAGCTAGTAATAAGAGATTAGTTTAATATAACTAGATTGAATAAAATGCTGGACAATAACAGGAACGCCAATCCGGTTGGGTAAAACCTGAGTGACACTCACAGGACGGCGAATGGTTACTGGCATGAGATGGTGAAGTATTAGCTCCATGTGTAGAGATTCCTCAGAGCGCCGAGTATGCCGTGTGCTCCTCCGTGTATCCTGTTTCATAAAACCGGAAGTGACGTCTCCGATGCGTGGCAGGACGGGGAGTGACGTCACCGGACGTGGCGTCAAGGCCTGGCAGAGCCTTCCAACGGAGCCGAAAGAAGCGGCGATCCTCACTCCTCTGTCCCTCCACACCAAGCTGCAATACTCAGCGCTGCACCTGCTTGTCCCTGCTTGTCCCTTAATGTCCAGCAAAGTTTTTTTCGGGGTTGGGGGGTGGATGGAGGATTCATTCTCACCACACCTGTGCGAATATGTGTGTGAGACCGCCGGCCTCAAGAAGACTCAGTACTTGGATTTTTAAATCAGATTCATCAATGCGCAAGCAACGTTTCAAAAAGCGATATTACGGTACACTGTAGGTGTATCTACAGTAAATCCCTCCTTTTGCCTTTCTCCACTTGATGACAAAAAAAAAATAATGTTTTTTATTGTTTCATTGTGTCACCTTTTATTAAACATAAGTATAACATTTCACATAATGGTTGCTTAAAACCAATCAGTCACACACAAAGGGGAGGGGGGTGTTGATAAGCGGTTGCATGACCATAGTCTTGTTAGTAAGAGTTTGCGTGCATGCGTACGTGCGTGGCGGGTTGAGGCTGGGGAACGCTCTTGTCCACATACAGTATACGCATGCGCAGAAATGTGAGAACACGCCCGGGAAGATTAAAGCCACAAAGCCACCCATTACAAATGAATGGTTTCGGAGAGGTGTCGATAAGAAGTAGAAATACTTTAGCCTTTGTGTGTGCGGGAGGGGGGGTGTGTAGAGGAGGGGGAGAGCGATGTATGCTGGATTATTAGTTCAATGAAATATTTTCAACAGTTCATCATAATGTATTGATCCCCACCCCCCAAATAAAAATCACAGTATGCCAACCACCTCATAAAGTACTTACATAACTAGTGTAGAATTAAATAGATTCAGTAGTGATTGATTCTCAGAATATCAAGAATTGTTATGCAGGCCAATGTTGAGAAACGAAAAAAAAAATTCAGACTTGAAATTCAAATTGAATGAGAAGTCATACATACACGCATGTGCCTAAATGTGATGATACGCATATGCGTTTAAACAAGGTTCCAATGAGACATACACGCATGCACATAACAAAAAAACAGAATGAAAAGAAGAGCAAGCCTAGCAAAAGTATTGATTAATAAATAATACATACAGAAATGTGATGACACGCATACAATATGCGTTTCGACAAGGTTCCAATCCGCATGAGCGGGAAAAATATTTTATATTCGGAAGAAGACCCAACGTTATATTAATGTAATACTGTATTTCTTTTCCCTTTAGTATCCTGTATACAGTACAGTATGTGTCCTATTTTTTTATGAATAAAATGTATGCTATCTAAGATAAAATTGGCTTGTTCATGAGTCATATTAGGGTCTTGTGAAAGTATTTTATCTTTTGCTTTGAACCCCTGCTCCTGCTGATGGCTGATGGATGTATACAAGGATGTAACATCACCTGTAAGTAAATAAAAATCATCCTCCCATCTTTGTCCTTTAAGAGTTCTTAAAATATCTGTCGTGTCTTTGATGTATGATTATTGAATCTTTACATATTTTTGGAGATAAATATCTACATAGGTCAATAAATTCGAGGTAAGGGAATTTATACCTGTTATGATAGGTCTTCCATGGGGGTTGATGGGTCATTTATGTAATTTAGGCAGGTAATAGAAGATAGGCAATTTAGGATTTACCTTATTCAAGAAATCAAATTCCTTATCATCAAGTATTCCTTCAAGAAATCAAGGGGCTTATGCAGAGAGGATAGAGAAGGGAAATAGCACCATATTTTGGAGAAAATACTTCCCAGAGAAGCTTCTCCTGCAGAGAACATGGAGAGATTCATAAAATTCTCCACAGCAGGTTTCTTTACTTTAAAAATTGCCAAACACGTGGAGAGATTGGTAAATTTGCCATGTTAAAATAGGGTGGTATGCAGGTAGCATAGATGCACTGCAACTCGCCATTCTGCCCTATATTATAGTGAGTTCAATCTAGCCAGAAAAACTTGGCAATTTTGAATCTCATCAGGAAAATTAGGTAACGCAGCTTTCTGCATACGCCCATAACTTACTCCAATTCTGTGGCTATTTTCTTGCCGTTTTCACATTAAATAACGTTCCTCTCTGCATAAGGCCCCAAATTCCTTATCATCAAGTATTCCATCTCTCCTTCCTCTATTGTAATTCTTTTGAAATTGAGCTGTAGGATCTCTAGGGAGTTTGCAATATGTAATTGTATCTCCCAAGATTCTCTCAGACTCTTTAATGTAGTCTTCTCTATTTAATATAAAGCCCCCCCTCCTCCCCCTATCAGCTTGTTTTAAAACTATTTCCTTATCTTCGGTTAATACTTTTAAAGCTTCCCATTCTGGTTTTGTGAGATTATTAGTGCATTTGGAATCATTAGATATCAACTTTTCAAAATCTTTTGTAACAAGCTCAGAAAAAACTTCCAAATTTCTTCCTTTACAATAACCAGGATAAAATTTTGATGGCATCTTCAAGCCACAGAAGTACACTTGCCTAGACAAGTTGAAGAACCCCTTTGAACAAGCACTCATATGATGATGAATACAAATATTTAAAAAGTACCTTTATTAGAGTATATTGGTATAGTTAGTGGAATACGTAACACTCAACACACTTAAAACACGTATTAAACTGAATGCCTCTTAGTCTGGCTTATAGACTAATAGAGGTAGTGCTTGAAGGAACTAAGTTTGACTGGCACCAAGGAAAAAAGGTCAAAAAATAAAAATAAGATGTAAAACATACATGGTGCCTCAGTGTGGTATATATATTTTGGTTGAAAGAGTCTGGTGTTTGTCACTGATGTGTTATGACAATCACACCACTTTCATGCCACATCTGATAGATATGTAATTCTCTGACAGTATACATGGAGTGACTCAAGTTTGTTGCTGGTACACGTTAGGCCAGACCCACGTACTGAGTGCAGCCTAATTGGACTCTATTGTCAGGAAAGGCAAGGGGTTTAAAATTGTCCTTCAATACAATGCTGGATACAATAAAAAAATATCAGGAAGGGAGGCTACTGTGTAGCTGGGGAAATCAGGCTATTCAGTGGGAACTCTGGGTATATTGTTTAGTTATTTCCCACTAGGTGAACTGACAGTGGTGAGTGCACACTTCAGAATGCCTTTAGCCTAGAATGAGCACAGCATAGCACTAAGCAGTAGATGAATAATAAATTGCTGCTCATATCCCCTATGAGGATAGCATGTGTGATTGTAAACAGGCTAGCTGGTATGTCAATGCTAATAAAGCCGTTAGAGATTTGTGCTTATCATTAGTGTACAGCTGCCTTTGAAAAAGTCACTCTATATCTGCGAACCTGGATAGATAATGTGGGTATATTGATGGTAATAGATAGCCGCCCAAATGTGTCACTCCATACAGTAGTTGTAAATGAGCTGACTATATTAGCGTGGAGAAATCAATCTCTGTTGCCACATATCATCTAGGGCTGGTAAGCCCTGTTCGCTGAGTATTAGCGGTAGTAATATATGGTGCCCTGCAGCCGCTCGTTGGTATACCCACACTAATGAAGGGGTACCTGAGTGGCTGCTATCTCGGAGCGTTCGGTCACAGCTCCCAAGTAACGGCGTCTGTGAAAGCTCTACCCGGCATGGTGTATTGATGAACACCGCCAAATATTAAACTGCCGGGTGGAATTCTAAATAGAACAGCGGCTATTCTCCGCTCTATTACAAGACAGCAGACGTCGCTGCACCAACACGCGTGCTGACGTCACAGAGGAGCGCCCACTCATATGAGTGCTTGTTCAAAGGGGTTCTTCAACTTGTCTAGGCAAGTGTAATTCTGTGTTCCATGATTCCTTCACCCCTGGCACCATCTCGTTGACAGTAGCTAGATCTCACCATCCCCTCCCCTCTCACTCCCCATTATTTCATCTTCAAGCCAGAATGAATCACCTGTTTATTCATCTCTGGAATAGGAATACACATATTAGTATCATTTTTTACATTTTCATTGGTCCTAATTTCCACCTCTTTAGATTTAAAAATCCGCTTTAGTGTCAACTTTCGCAGAAATTTTTGAGCATCTACAAACAGGCCAAAACTCTTTGGACCTTTATTGGGTGCAAATTGTAATCCTTTAGATATTCTATCCTTCTCTGACGATGTTAAAATCCTTGAGCTTAAATTAAAAATATTATGTGCTTCCCCTATTTTCCAGGGATTTTCTTTTTTTCTTTTTCTTCTCTTTCCTCGTTTTCCTCATTTCTTTCTCTCTTTTTGGTGTATTTTTTGCCTGATGGGGGTTCCTTCTCCCGCAGTGGATAAAACCGATTGGAGGACCCCCTTACCCTAAAAAAATTATCATTCTTTTTAGTTGAATATTTGAAGAAAATTTGTTCTCTCTTTTCCTCTCTTGTTGTGACACTATGTGTATTAGTTCTCTCATCATCAGAATCTTCACTGTCACTTTTCCTCCTTGTTTTTTCACTGGGAGGATTGGATCTTGGAGGTCTTTCCGTAGGTCTTGGGGGAGACCTTTTACGTTCGGACCTCCAATTTCCCCTCTCAGGGACAGAATAACTTTTTTTATTATTATTTGATTTGTAAAAATTGTCTTTTCCCCCTTTTCCCCCCCTTATGGTTTATTTCCCCATTAGAGGAAGTTTTCTGAGTTTTTACCTCTTGTGTATTGACACTAATCTCTTTTTTATTAGTGATAAAACTTTCCTATTTTTCGGTACTAGCTTTTGAGGTGGACCATTTTTATAATCTTGCTCATCTCTATAAAAAAAATTCACTTTGAGAGAGATAGTTTCCTTTTCTAGTTTTTCTAATTTTAGTTGGAGTGCTTTATCTTTTTCTTTAAACAAGGCTGTTTGGTCTAAGTCACCTATCCTTTCTTTGCTTTCATTGATCTCTTGATCTATTTTTAATAGGTGGTTTTTTTTGTTCAATAAGATCTTGAGAGCCTTTTTCCAATACTTGATACCATTTGTCTAAAAATTCTTTATCTTCAAGATCAATTGATGGGTTTTTCTTTAATCTAAGACCTCTTGGTATTCTATCACAAACTTTATATTGTTCCAAAAAGGTATAGTCCCACCATTTTTTAATGTCTTTTGTAAATAGATTTTCAAGTACAGCTTAACCCCATAATAGCATGGTCCTCGGGGGCCACCTGCGACCACCGCGTTATAAACGGGGTCGCAAAAAAAAATGGCCGCCGAAATGTTGAAAACAAATTTTTTAAAGTTTTTTTTTTTTTTGTGGTGGTATTGCGTCTGCCAGAGGGGGAAAGCTGAGAACTCTCCCAGCGTTCCCAGGCCTGGTGTGGAAGCGGCAACAGCACGCAGCACTTACCCGGCATCTTGCAGCTCTTCTCCCTGTCTCTGCTTCCGTCTTGCGAGGCAAGCTCCCTTAAAGAGACAGTGTGTCTCTGTGTGTGTTTTTCTGTGTATTTGACTGTGTGAGACGGTGTGTGTGTCAGCGTGTCAGTTTGTGTGTGTGCAGTGTGCTGTGAGTGTATGCAATGTGCTGTGAGTGTATGCAGTGTGCTGTGAGTGTATGCAGTGTGCTGTCAGTGTGCTGTGTGCTGTGTGCTGTGTGTGTGTCAGTGTGTGTGTGCAATTGTTTTAAATTAGTTTTAAAGTAATTAATGTATGTAGCCATGTGGAAGATTGGTGTACATATCTCTTTCTCATGCTGGCAGTAAACCTGGTAAGTATGCAGGATTGCCAGCAACAATAATGGAGGTTTGCCCTCAAACCCTGGTGAGGTGTCATATGTCCCAAAGGAAGTGACAACATGCTTTGTGTCCATGGTTAGTGACATCAGAGATGTGCCTGTTCCTAGGTGATATAAGACACAGAACTGCCTAAAATTAGCAGTTCAGTCCTGTTGGTGTTCTGACTCTGTTCAGGAGAGTCATGTGGAGGTCTGCAACAGTGTTGCAGAGGCTAATGCAAGAGCTGTGAGTTTGGCAGCTCAAAGAAGAGACAGACAAGCTGGTGAATCTCCTTGAGGGGAGAGGTGGAGAACTACTCTATTAGAGGAGAAGGAACCTTCCTAATGGAGTGCAGCAAAGGAATGAGCGGCTGAGCTGTCTGCTGAGAGGGGCAGTCTGCCTATCCATCAATAAAGATGCCCTGTTTCACAACAACCCTCATGTGTAAGTGTGGAGTGATTACACAGAGGAATGCACCACAGAGGAGTTCCTCATCAGAACCATCCCCATGCGGACGCAGGGATCCTGATGAGGTGGAGGCGCTGCACTTGATATAGGTAAGACTCGCACACACACTACCTCAGCTGCCTGTCTGGGTTGACAATCCCCAACCACCATCATGCGGGAGAATCAGGAGTCCGGTTGCCAACAGGTGCACCACCAGACACGACCATGTAATGAGGGATTGTTAGACCACAGGGGCCAATGTGAGATTGGGTGGGTCAGGCTGGCCAGAAAATCCATTACATGTAGATTATAAAAGTTGTCAGATTAGTTAGAAGAATAAGAATAAAAAGAGTATATTCTTATTAAATTAATTTTTGTAGGGATAAGAATCAAATGGTATTTGTTTTTTTCTCAGCAAGAATATAGGTAAACAATGCAATACTGTTTAATGTTGTCTTTTGGTGTCATGCAAAGTTTTAAGTTAGAAAGTCAGTATATTTTATCAGAAATTGCAAAGCCTCTAAAAGAGATGCAGGCATTGGCTAGAAAAAGGTATAAAGCAAAAAAGTAAGAATTACAATTTTCCCAATTTAAAGTTAAGATATGCTGATCA